>NW_026876607.1:0-20073 GCF_032173495.1 Musca vetustissima
TATTAAAAAGATCACACGACAAACTGTCACCTTGTCTGAATCCTCGTTCGGTATTGAAGGGCTCCGATAGGTCCTTTCCTACTTTAACGGCTGACCTTGTGCCACTTAAAGTTATCCTGCATAGCCGTATTAATTTTGCAGGAATGCCGAACGCAGACATGGCTTTAAACACCTCTGAACGGATAGGGCTGTCGAATGCGGCTTTATAGTCGACAAATAGGTGGTATGTGTCGATGTGTTTTTCGTGGGTCTTTTCCAGGATTTGGCGCAGAGTGAAAATCTGGTCAATGGTGGATTTGCCAGGTCTGAAGCCGCATTGGTATGGTCCGATGATGTCATTGACCATTGGCTTCAATCGTTCACACAGCACACTGGATAGCACTTTATATGCGATGGGAAGGAGACTTATTCCTATAGTTGGCACATATCGTCTTGTCTCCTTTTTTGTGCACGGGACACAGGATGCTGAGGTTCCAATCATTGGGCATGCATTCATCTAGCCAAATTGTGTTAATCAGCTGGTGCATGCTCCTGACCAGCATCTGGCCACCAGTCTTGAATAGTTCGGCTGGTAACCCATCGGCTCCTGCTGCTTTGTTGTTCTTGAGCCGATTAATTGCTTTTATGACCTCATCTTGGCTAGGTGGTATACACTCTACACCATCATCTCTTATTGGTTCTGGGGTATCTTCTTCATCGCCACTATTTGATACTAGTAGCTTTTCGAAATGCTCCTTCCAGATCCTCAACACGCTGTCTGTATCTGTCACCAGGTTTCCTTCTTCATCTCTACAGGAGGATGTGCCTGCACCAAAGCCTTCGGTTTGGTGTTTTACTCGTTGGTAAAATTTCCGGACTTCATTCTGACTCCTGTACATCTCGATTTGCTCACGCTCACGTTTTTCTTGTTCTTTTATACGAATTATAGCAATTCACTCATCTACTGGAGTGAATCTGGAGACAAGGTCTTTTATTCTCTTGTTAACCATAAATCCGCAGCCAAATTCATGTCTCGTTTCATGGCAGCTATAATACAGGGCGTAATCGTCTGATTTACTTACGCCTGTCCCTTTCCATCGCATTTCCTGTAAGGCAATAATATCGGCTTTGTACTTCTTGAGTATATCCGCCAAAGCGAACACTACCCCTGTTCTGTACAACGTGCGCACATTCCAAGTGCAGATTCGCAGATCGTGGTCCTATAGCCGTTTGCGGGGGTCGTCAACATTAGGGGGGTATGGTTTTCTTTTTCTTTGCTTTTTCATAGTAGGTGGGTTTTCCGAGAGTGGGCAACTAACCCGACGCCTCAACCCATTTTTTTATAGTTCTTAAGATGACCTCGCGGCACATCTTAGCTCACTATTTCATCGGGTGATGAGAATAGCTCCCCAGGTGGCACCGCGGGGAGGTCAGTGTCCACAATTGAGATGAAAGAGGGACCAAGATAAGCCTGGGCTTCGCCATGTTAAAGCCATTCAGAGCCGTTGCTTGGTATCTATCATCCCCTACGCCACCCCTATCATCCCCTACGCCAGCTGCATATAGGCTGCTTATTAATTGATCATTGGTATATGCTTGATAACTTTAGCAGGGGCAGCGAAGGGCCGATAGACGCCAAAGCCGCTGAAAAGATCTTAATGAGATTTACACTCTATATCGAGACATGACATGAACGTAACATAGGCTCTATAAACTTTAAAAATTCCGCGTGTATGCGGAGTTATAGCATCAATAGTAAACATACCTCAAAATTTCTGAACATGTAATATGTGTTTATCTTAAGATAACGTTTTTTAAATTTGCCTGAATAACGAAGGTGTGAATACACACCATCCATACAAAAATGAGTATGGTACGATCAACGGAAAATTCACTTTTTACTTCATTTTAAAAATCTGCATATTGAAAATTGAAAATATTTTGTTTGTAGGCTCTAAAAATGCTGAAATGATTTGAAGTGAATAGTGTGCATTTTTTATTATAAATCGTTTCATCATCTGGAAAAAGCCAGAGACTGGGAAGATAAATTCAGATACAGCCAGAGACTGGGATAGGATAAATTCAGATACAGCCAGAGACTGAGATAGGATAAATTCAGATACAACACTATTTTTTTTTTAAATGTCATTTTGTGGAGGAGGTAACAGATGGAGGTGATTGATAAAAGGTATTGACATAATTTTTTAATTGTTTTACTTTGCGAAAAAATTGTGTTTCAAGAAAGCAAAAATTACAACCATTACAGAAAACAGTGAATTATTTAATAACTACTATACAACTATTACAACATGGACATTTCACACTTTTTTGTAGTGTTAATGCGAGCATATACAAATACCAGGGTTTACCTAATTTTAAAATTAAATATTGCAGGTGTATATTGCAGGTGTATATGATAATTTCAGCAGGGGCAGCGAAGCGCCACGGGTCCCGCTAGTCTACCTATATTTGCGAAAAACAAACTCGAGCTAAACAAAGGACCCGTTTTTTTCTCTAATACTGGACCGTAATTATTAATTATGATTCACCTAACTCACGAAGTATGTATCTGCAATATGTATTTATTCATCAGTTTTTTATCGTAATTATTGCTCACATAAATCGAACGAAGTGTGCGAAAATGCAAAACTACTTTACCACTAATTAACACATTGTCAAATGACCTGCAATGACGTTGACGGTTCACGAAGACATTTTGGGTCCATTTGGATAATTACAAAAGTTATAAAATTTTATTTCGGGTTATTCGAAAAAAAGTACATTTTTAAATTGTTTATTTTAAAAACTATTGGTAAAATTTCGGGACTATATTATAAAAAGAATTGAATGTAATTAATGGGTACACATGTGAAAAAACAAAACCAGTTATAATTATAGAAAAAGTATACAAAATTATAGAAGAAATCAAAGAAATGCTATAACAAAATTGTGCACCACATCGACAATAAAGTCGTTAGGGTTTTATTATACTTTCCATCAAACTATGGGTGCAATATTAATTTTGATACTCCGTTTGTAACTCATCGAAATATCCATTTCCGAACATATAAAGCAATTTATTGATCAGGTAAAATGCTCAGATGATTTAACCATCTCTGCCCGTCTTTGTAATTCTTACCGAAGGAATTGAGAATGGGGACTGACATTTTGCACTGAGTTGTCCTTTTCTGCAGTTCAAAGATGGACTATATTTGTCCCCGTTTGGGCATAGCCACCATAAACAGTATAGACAAATTTGCGGAATTTTGTTTTTTATACCCTTCAACACACTGTGGTACAGGGTATTATGTCTTTGTGCATATGTTTGTAACAGGCAAAAATAATCGAGATGGACCCATGGTTCCTTTTGAGAATATGCACAGAATCACTTTCTGAGTCGATTTATGCATGTCCGTCCGTCTGTCCATGTTAAATTTTAAACAAAGTACAGGTCGCATTTATGATCAGAATTGGATGAAATTTGGCACAGCTCATTTGTTTGGCCCAAGGACGAACCCTATTGAAAAATCGGTCCAGATTAAGATATAGCTCCCATATATATTTTCGTCCGATTTAAGGTAAATGTGGCACCAAAGCCCCTATATATCTTTCGATTTGCACGAAATTTGGTACACCCTTCTGAATTAGGTCTAGAATGATGTGTGCTAAGTTCGGTTCAGATTTAGCTATAGCTCCCATATATAGTTTCGCCCGATTTTAGGTAAATGGTGCACCAAAGTCCCTGAAAATAATTTGATTTGCTCGAATTGTGGCATAGCGTATTGAATTAAGTCTAGAATGACGTCTGCTAAGTTTCGTGAAAATTGGTTCAGATTTAGATATACCTCCCATACATAGTTTCGCCCGATTTAAGGTAAATGGTGTACCAAAGTCCCTATATATCTTTCGATTTGCACGAAAATTGATATTCCCTACTGAATTAGGTCTGGAATGATGTTTACTAAGTTCCGTGAATATCGGTTCAGATTTATATATAGCTCCCATATATAGTTTAGTCCGATTTAGGGTAAATGGGGTACCAAAGTCCCATATATCTTTCGATTTGAAGGAAATTTGATATAGCCCACTGAATTATGGCATAGCGTATTGAATTAAGTCTAGAATGACGTCAGCTATGTTTCATGAAAATCGGTTCAGATTTAGATATTGCTTCCATATATAGTTTCGCCCGATTTTAGGTAAATGGTGCACCAAAGTCCCTGCTAATCTTTTGATTGGCATGAATTTTGGTATAGTGTACTAAATTAAGTCTAGAATGATGTGTGCTAAGTTTCGTGAAAATCGGTTCAGATTTAGATATATACATAGTTTCTTCCGATTTTAGGTAAATGGTGCACCAAAGTCTCTGAAAATCATTCGTTTTGCACGAATTTTGGCATAGCGCATTGAATTACGTCTAGAATGATGTGTACACCTCCTATATATATTTTCGTCCGATTTTAAGTAAATTGTGCATTTTAAGTAAATCCACAGCTAGGCCGATTGACACAACATATTGAAATTAAGTTTGCTGTAAATCTATTTGCACAAATCTGTCCCACTGTGCGCAAAGGACTCTAAACTTGCCCAAATGAAACGAAATTTAGGATAGGTTCCAGAAAGACATGAAAATCACATATTTCAGTTCGTTCAATTTCATGTCAAAATTCCTTCAAAAAGGCGACGTCTTTTCGGATACATATGTAGCCAAATTTGTGAAGGGTATCATATAGTCGGTCCAGTCCCACTTTACTACTTTCCTTACTTTTTTTTTTTTTTTGTGAGACATTCTAGAGGTTATTATGTTTTTGGCATAAATAAACTTTTGAGGATATACATAAAATCACTTTCGATTTATGTATGTCAGTTTGTCTGTCCATAGATCTACCAACATGCGCATACGACATGATTCGGAACTATACCTAAATTTCTTAGGATTTCGATCCCATCGCTCAGATTTGATATTTTTATATACTCTTAATTGACATTTTATTGTAAAATATTAATAAACCTGAAGCTATGACATTTTTATAATAGCCCACCATATTTGAAATGTAGAATGAAGTGGAGGTACCGTTATATAAAGATAGAATATTCTCTTAAATCTTAAAGCGTCAGTGTAAAATATCACGTTTTAAAAACTAATATTCTTCTGATATATTTCTAATCGTCCAAAGCCATAACGACAATTTCAGAGCACAACCTTTTAAAACATTTCGCTCTCCATTCACGATGGCTATAAGCACGATCTTTGTAACACATTGTCTCAATGTTCGAGTTCGAAGTGTTACAATAACGTCATTCGCACACAACGTGCTACGTAAAGACATTTGAAAGGCAAATCGTCCATTAAACATAATCTTTGAAAAACAATTAGGATATGGTTGGCTGGACAGTTGAATGACTGGATTCTGGAGGACCTGGAGGTAGAGGCTATTTATAATTCTTAGCTTCTGGATGGTTGCTGCATAGATAACGTTATGTTTAATTGTGAAACATTGAAAATAATGTGGCTATTCAACGTGGCGAGAGGATATAAACAATTGTACACGCACAACACACACACATTGTGAATAGTACGTTGTAATATCAGTTTTTAAGGCTTTTATTTACAGAAATTAACATGTTGCTATGACCAAACCAACAAGGACACCATAAAGAGAGGCAATGACAAGGGGATTATATCGCAAACTTTGTATACACACCTCTAGGCGTGGGTTATGAAATATTTTATTTACAATTTTCCTCATTAATTTTTAAAATATTTATACCCTTCATTTAAAATTATCTCTTGTATTGACTTCTGAATCTACGCTTCCATTCGAAATTTGTTGATTATAAATAGACTACCATTGTCTTGGATGCCAAAGTGTTAAATGTCAAATAAAATTAATTACTGGGAACAAGCAGAAAAGTAGTCAACGGTTGTACATGGGATGCTGCTGTGATGAGTAAGATGACATTGAAACATATACAAAATGAAGGTGGAAAAATAAGGAAGGAAGAAAAGTTAAAGTTCAACATTTTGAAAGCTCTATATTTATCTCTAAACTTCAACCAAATTAATTTAGTTTATTAAAAGGTTTCTTAAGTTAATTTAAGAGGAATATGTTGCATCTTAATGGAATTAAGGGATTATGTTAATTTATAAAGTTTTATAATAATTATATTTTTATTATATCCTCCACCATAGTATGGAGGGTATATTAATTTTGTCATTCCGTTTGTAACTCATCGAAATATTAATTTCCGACCCTATAAAGAATATATTCTTGATCAGGGTAAAATTCTAAGACGATCTAGCTATGTCCGTCTGTCTAACCGTCCGTCCGTCTGTTGTAATCACGCTATCTTCTGAAGGAATTGAGATAGGGTGCTGAAATTTGCCATAGGTTTGTCTTTTGTCTGCAGGCAGGTAAAGTTCAAAGATGGTATATAATGGTCCACGTTTAGGCATAGCTCCCATATAATAGTACCTTCCAATTTTCAGTATTTTGGGGTTCTTGAGCACGTTTTTCAACCGAATACGCTGAAATTTGGTACAATAAGTTCTTATAGGGTAGCAAATCCCCCCACCAAAAAATATAAATATAGTTTAATTTCTTCGGATAGCACCCATATAAGGGTACCCCCCAATTTTCGGTATTTTGGTGATCTTAAGCGCGCTTTGGTACATTGGGTTCTTTTTTAGTGTCAAATATCTACGCAAAAAAAATATAAACATAGGTCCATTTTTTCTGACAACCATCATATAAGGGTACCCAAAAATTTTCGGTATTTTGAAGTTCTTGAGTACGTTTTTCAACCGAATTCGCTGAAATTTGGTATTTGGAGTTCTTATTAGATAGCAAATCTACCCACTAAAATTATAAATATAGGACAATTTTTTCGGATAACCCCTATATAAGGATACCCCTCAATTATTAATATTCACCCCATTTTCGGGGTAGTCCCCATATAACCCCCTTTTTATACCCTTCACCACACTGTGGTACAGGGTATTATGTCTTTGTGCATAAGTCTGTAACAGGCAAAAGGAAACGAGTTAGACACATGGTTCCTTTTGAGAATATGCATAGAATCTCTTTCTGAGTCGATCTACCCATGTCCTTCTGTCTGTCCTTCCGTCAGTGATTTAGATTTAGATATAGCTCCCATATATGGGAATTTACAAAATTCCTTTAGAAATCAAAAAAAAAACCAGTGAGCGCAGCAGTATAGTCGGACGGGGCCGACCATACGATACCCTACACAACTACCACGGAACTCAATTTTTTTGCGGATGTTTATTCCGAGCCTGGGCAATATTTCGTGATATTTTCCCCCTCTTGCCCGATTAGAGGTAAACAGCATCTCACAGTGACATATTTTCCGAATACTTCGAGTATTAAGTACAGCTATTGTCCATATTCCAGATTCCTTCTGCTTTCATTTGTGGTCTATAGATCGACTCGAAAATAACACAAAAAAATAAGTTTTCGGTCCACTTCATTCCAATATTATTATATGATCATTACCGAAAATTATAGGCGTTGTCCTTGACCAAAACTGGAACCTCATGGAACATTTCAAAGCGATCAGCGCTATATTTCCGCCCTCTAGTGTGGTAATGGATTAATAAATAATATATTGATGTTCGTCTTTCAATGTGGCCTAAAGATCGGCTCGAAAAAAACACAAAAAATTAAGTTTTCGGTCCATTTCATTCCAAAATTATTATCTGATCATCACCGAAAATTATAGGCGTTGTCCTTGACCATAACTGGAACCTCATGGAAAATTTCAAAGCTATCAGCGCTATATTTCCGCCCTCCAGTATGGTAATGGGTTACTAAATAATATACGTATACGGAGATACCTGTAAATATTTGGATGTAACTCCCACATCCGAGCACATACAACAATATAATTGGTATTAATTTAAAGGTCAACCACTCCTCTTGGATATAAAATCAACTTCTCGGGTCTATGTCCATCAGGGACAAATATATACGCTATAGAATACAAATTTTGTCATTTTTCACACAAAAGTCAGGGTCCATTTGACCCGCTAAATATTGACCGATCTTTATGAAAACAGGCATGCTTATTCTTTGGCCCGATCCCCTTCTCCATGCAACATTTCAAGATGTTCGAGCCAATATTGCGGCCTCTGGAGCCACCAGAAAAACCGACAAAAATTTAGTATTTGGTCCATTTCATCCCCAAAATATTAACCGATCTTTCCCAAAAACAATAGGGGTCTTCATTGGCCAGAACCCATCCTACATGCAAAATTTCGTGAAGATTGGTCCATAACTGTGGCATGTATCGTGTTTACAAATTATAATGGACAGACGGACGGACACACATGTCTAGATCGACTCAGCTAGTCGAGATATGACGATCGGTATACTTAAAGGTGGCTCTAGGACCAATATTTCGCGGCGTTACAAACTTTTTGGGCTGCACAAAGCTATAATACCCTGACAACGTAGTTGTGTAGGGTATAAAAATTAAAACCAGTGAGCGGAGCAGTATAGTCGGACGGGGCCGACCATACGATACCCTACACAACTACCACTGAACTCAAATTTTCTACGGATGTGTATTCCGAGCCTGGGCAATATTTCGTGATATTTGCACACTCTTGCCCGATTAGAGGTAAACAGCACCTCTTGCTCACACTGACATATTTTCCGAATATTACGAGTATTCAGTACAGTTATTGTCCAGATTCCCTTCACCGTGGGTTGTGTTGTTGTAGATCGACTCGAAAATAACACAAAAATTAAGTTTTCGCTCCACTTCATTCCAAAATTAATATCTGATCATCACCGAAAATTATAGGCGTTGTCCTTGACCATAACTGGAACCTCATGAAACATTTCAAAGCGATCAGCGCTATGTTCGGCTCTCTAGAGTGATAATGGGTTACTAAATAACATACAAATACGGAGATACCTGTAAATATTTAGGTGTAACTCCCACATCAGAGCACATGCAACAATATAATTGGTCTTAATTTAAAGGTCAACCACTCCTCTTGGATATAGTATCAACTTTTCGGGTCTATGTCCTTCAGGGGTAAATATATATGCTATAGAATACAAATTTTGTAATTTTTCACACAAAAGTCAGGTTCCATTTGACCCGCTAAATATTGACCGATCTTTATCAAAACAGGCATGCTTATTCTTTGGCCCGACCCCCTTCTCCATGCAAAATTTCACGATGTTCGGGTCATTATTGCGGCCTGTGGAGCGACCAGAAAAACCGACAACAATTTAGTATTTGGTCCATTTCATCCCCTAAATATTAACCGATCTTTTCCAAAAACAATAGGGGTCTTCATTGGCCAGAACCCATCCTACATGCAAAATTTCGTGAAGATTGGTCCATAACTGTGGCCTGTATCGTGTTTACAAATTATAATGGACAGACGGACGGACGGACGGACACACATGTCTAGATCGACTCAGCTAGTCGAGATATGACGATCGGTATATTGGTGGGTCTAGGACCGATATTTCGCGGCGTTACAAACTTTTGGGGCTGCACAAAGCTATAATACCCTGACAACATAGTTGTGTAGGGTATACAAATTTTGCGAGCATATTCATGATTTTTGGTGTATAGATTTAGGAAGATATGCTGATTCAAAATCTGTTCGCGTTCACAAATTCGGATGCTGCGCACAAAAGTTATAGCGGTTTTAAATCTTGTATTTCAAATATAAATTAAGTTAATTCCTATTTGTTGAAATTCGCGAATTTCTTCACAAATTGTTAAACACATTTGTTTTCAAATTACATTGAAATACAGTTTAATATTCGCGAAAAACAAATAAAAGCTTGAAAATATCTGAAAATAAAATAAATTAATTTTTCAATTGCCACAAAATGTTTTTTTTTTCAATTTTTAATTTTTTGGTATACGGTTTAGTTTATATCTTCTGCAACACGTGACGATTTCTTCTACAAATTCTTTTAGATGATTGCTAAATATCGGTAGATTTCTCTTTAAGGAGTTTTGACTTTAAAAATGACCAAATATATTGCAGTTAAAGTATATGAAAATGATCAACATTAAAAAGCATACAGTTCGCGTATTAGTTGAAATCAGTTGATGCACATGCGGTTTTCGTAAACCAAATAAATCTCTTCCAATAATTATTCATTTCGAGGTTTCATTTAGCGGCCAAAGTGTACCGCTCGATGCACTTTACTATGCAAAAAACCCTAAAAATGACTAAAAATGGCGCAACGTGCATACGATTTTTATGCGCATTCGGTTTTAGTAATCTCCTATGAAAATACGCAAAAGGACACCTATTTTAAAAGGATCGGTTAAGAACCGCGGATGTGCCTCCACAATCGATTTTGGATAAAATACGCATATTATTCGCGTTTAGGCATAGCTCCCATATTAGGGTTCTCCCCAATTTTCGGTATTTTGAGGTTCTTGATCTCGTTTTTCAACCGAATTCGCTGAAATTTGGTACTTTGAGTTCTTATTGGGTATCAAATCTCCCCACCAAAAATTATAAATATAGGTTCATTTTTTCGTATAGCCCCCATATAAGGGTAACCCCAATTTTCGGTATTTTGGGATTCTTGATCGCGTTTTTCAACCGAATTTGCTCTAATTTGGTATTTTGTAGTCGTATATGGTACGAAATCTCCATACCAAAAATTATTAATATCCGCCACATTTTAGGGGTAGTCCCCATATAATCCCATTTGTTATACCCTCCACCATAGTATGGAGGGTATATTAGTTTTTTTTTCGTTTATAGCGCATCCAAATAATCATATAATGTACATATATTCTTGATCAGAGTAAAATTCTATGACGATCTAAGCCTGTCCGTCTGTCCGTCTGTTGTAATCACTCTAGCGTCTAAACGCATTGAGATAGATCGCCAAAATTTTGCATAGAGTCGTCTTTTGTCTGCAGGCAGGTCAACTTCGGGGAGGACCCATATTAGGGTCCTCTTCAATGTTCGGTATTTTGGGGTTCTTGATCTCGTTTTTCAACCGAATTCGCTGAAATTTGGTACTTTGAGTTCTTATTGGGTATAAAATCTCCCCCCCAAAAATTATAAATATAGGCTCATTTTTTTGGATAGCCCCCATATAAGGGTACCCCCTAATTTTTGGTATTTTGGGGATCTTGAGCGCGTTTTTCAATAAAGCTCGCTGAAATTTGGTACATTGGGCTCTTATTTAGTGCCAAATATCTACACAAAAATATATATACATCGGTCCACTTTTTCTGATAGCCCCCATATAAGGCTAATATTTTCGGATAGCCCCCATATAAGGGTACCCCCTAATTTTTGGTATTTTGAAGATCTTGAGTGCGTTTTTCAACCGACTTCGCTGAAATTTGGTACTTAGAGTTCTTATTGGGTAGCAAATCTCCCCACCAAAAATTATAAATATAGGTCAATTTTTTGGATAGCCTCCATATATAGGTACCACCCAATTGTCGGTATTTTGAGCGCGTTCTTGAGCGCATTTTTCAACCGAATTCGCTGAAATTTGGTACATTGGGTTCTTATTTGGTGCCAAATATCTAAACCACACATTATAAGCATTGATCCACTTTTGCTGATAGCCCCCATATAAGGGTACCCCCAATCTTCGGTATTTTGGGGTTCTTGAGCGCGTTTTTCAACCAAATTTGCTAATTTGGTATTTTGTAGTCTTATATGGTAAGAAATCTCCCTACTAAAAATTATTAATATCCGCCACATTTTAGGGGTAGTCCCCATATAACCCCATTTTTTTATTCTGAGGACGAAATTTTCAATTCATACACTGCATGCTATTGAATTCTAAAACGATTTAGTCGATTTAGCCATATGTTGTAATCATTAGATATCAGAGGATATCGACATAAAAACTAAAACGCATTTAGGCCCAGGTCCTATATAAAATATCCTTCATATTTAATATTTAGCGTGATGCACGGTATTGGGATTCAAAACTAAATTATTAGCTTGGAACTTGAGCTATATCGGCCCTAAATTAGGCATAACCTCTTATATAATAAAAACCACCAAGTAGTCGCTAATTCCTACGCAATGTTTTCAATTTTGGTCCCGTTTTAGTATGCATCATATAAATTTGCCCTCCATGCGATTATAATATATGTCAACATTTTGGGGTTTTGAGATTTTAGGGAAAACCCCCATTGAAATTGCTGAAATTTCTATTTGATTTAGAACAATCGATTGCTAGAATTGTAGATAATGTATGTTACCTATATTTTCATTTCAAAACATTTTCAGTATTTCTATGATAGGGGGTACCCAAAGTTCGGCCCGGCCGAACTTAACGTTTTTTTAGTTGTTTATATTAAAATAGTTATCTGATTTGTTCCGTGTGTTGGGTTTGGGTAGTAGTTAGACTATTTAGCCACCTGTTGTAAGCATTCTGCCTTCTAAAGACATTGTGCTAAAAGAAAACCCAAACATGACGATATATCGGCAGACATTTAGGCATCTCCTCAATATAGTGGTACCTCCTGAAGGAAAGAATTTAGATAAACAATTAAAATATTGGGTTCAATATTGACATATACTGGTCATTAATTAGGCATAGCCTTCATATAATGATATCCCCAAATATTCACTATTTTTTACACTTTGTAATCTAAATTACAGTAGTTTGAGGATTTCATACTCTACCATACGTTATCAGTATCAGTCTATTTTTTGGATCTTACAGATCTTAGGAAAAATCCCCATTAACAATTGCTGAAGTTTGTATTTGGTGTACATAATGATTTACATAAATCGGTTTGTAGAGTTATCGGTATAATCCCACTTTTTGGTATGTTCCCTATATTTTCATTGCATGTATCTGTCAGTATAACTATGGTGGAGGGTATCCAAAGTTCGGCCCGGCTTTTTCGCTTTTCACTTGTTTTACATTATCACCATCAGAGCTTCCAAGCAACTTATTATTTATTATCAATATTTTAAGATTTTGACAAGAACACTTCATTTTATAGAAACGAATTTAAATTATATGCAATATGTTCATATTTCGCGAGTTATAAGTTTGCAAACCTCAGTTTCAAGGAATTTAAAAAAAATTTTTGTAATTTCCCATATATTTTCGTCCGATTTAAAGTAAATCGTGCTCCAAAGTCCCTATATATCTCTCGATTTGCATGTAATTAGGCACAGCGTAATTAATTAGGTCTAGAATGATGTGTGTTAAGTTTCGTGAAAATAGGTTCAGATTTATATAGCTCCCATATATACTTTCGACCGATTTAAGGTAAATGGAGTACTAAAGTCCCTTAATATCTTTCGTTTTGCACGAAATTTGACACAGCGTAATGAATCAGGTCTAGAATGATGTGTGTTAAATTTCCTGAAATCGGTTCAGATTTAGATATAGCATCTATATCCGACCAAATGAAAAATTGAGTATCGGTTGCAGAATGACATGTTTACGGTTCCACTTTCATTTTACTGGTACTTTAAAAATACGACGAATGTTAGGATTCATCTGTTGAATATACCCCAAGTGGTGAAGGGTATCATATAGTCGGCGCCGTCCGACTTTACTACTTTCCTTACTGGTTTATATTAGAATAGTTATCTGATTTTTTCCGCGTTTTGGGCTTATCCCCATATTTTCGCATTCCTCCATTGTAGTGTATATATTCTGTACTTGAACTATTGAATTCTATGACGATTTAGCCATATGTTTTAATAATTCTACCTTCGGGGGATATTGAGGTAAAAAATAAGAACTGCTAGATTCGAGAATAATATATAATATATCGGCCACCAGTTACGTCTAACCCCCATATTGTGATACTTACCCATTTTCGGTATTGTTAATATTTAGCGTGAAGGAAATGTATGGTTAAAAATAGAGTTATGTATATAAGTCCTTAATTTCGCATAGAAGCTCAAACTCCAACTGTAAGGTATCCTACACGATGTAATAGCCTCCAGAAACCTATGCTGAGAAATGTTCCACCCCACCCCACCCCCGAAATAAAATCATGTGTACGTCGGTGATTGCCCCATATCGACAAAATCGGCCCACATTTTGGGATTTTCCGATTTTAGGACAAATCTCCATTAAAATTGATAAAATTTGTATTGGGTATACATTATGGTTTGCAACAATAATTGTTTATATAGGTATACGTGTTGGTATGTTCCCCACATTTTCATTCCAAGTGACTATCACTATACATATGGTGGAGGGTATCCAAAGTTCGGCCCGGCCGAACTTAACGCCTTTTCCACTTGTTAACTTTTTAAAATTGTGCAGGACCTGTCTATGTCATAAAAAGGACCTACTTGGACAATTGTCAACAAATATGTTTTTCAACCCATTATTGTGGATAAGAATAAAATTGCATAATGGTATGGCTAAACCAGCAGTCTGTCGGTTGAAATCACTTAGAGCTTTGAAATCGTTCTTAATGTCGTATTCGTTTTCGACTCATAGTCCCCGACGTCATAGGTCTGGTTATAGTATGTACAGTTCATTTGTATGTGAAGCAAGTTGTAAGTTTAAGAGAACAAAGAACAGAATTTTTGACTTCTTCTTATATTCATAACTCAGATATTCTTTGCTACAAGAACCCAAAATACTTTGAAATGGAGTGTAGGCCAGACACGAGATTCGAGGTTCCTTTTCCTTGGTTCTTTATAATCTTCTTCAAATGGGTTTCCTACTGAAGAGGAGCAGCACCACACAAGTGAAGTAAAATATTTTCCATGTCTTGTTACAATTCCTTTACGCCATTGTATTATTATGGTGCACCATTTACCATAAATCGGACGAAACTATATGGGAGCTAAATCTAAATCTGAACAGCTTTCCTCAAAAGAGGACGGACGGACGGAAGGGCATGCATAAATCAACTCTGAAAGTGATTATATTCATATTTTCAAAAGAAACCATGTGTCTATCATATTTCATTTTGCCTGTTAAAAACATATGCACAAAGACATAATACCCTGTACCACAATGGGGTGAAGGATTTGGATACCCTCCACCATAAGTATATCGTTAGTTAAGTGAAATGAAAATGTAGGGAACATATCAAAATGTGGACATGTAACGACAATTCTACCAATCGATTTTGTAAACCCTAATGTACACCAAATACAAATTTCAGCTGTTTTTAGTGTTTACAATTTACACGACAAAGTTTGTGTCGCAATATATCCCTATTTATTAAACCGGTAAGTAATTGTATATAGGGTATATAGCGAATTCGGTTGAAAAACACGCTCAACATCCTCAAATACGGAAAATTTGAGGTACTGTTATATATTGGCTACCGGAAAAGGCGGTATGTTAATATTAATATATTAATATAATATTAATATTAGTATATTAATAATTTTTCATCGAATTCGGTTGAAGAACGCGCTTATGAACCCCAAAATACGAAAATTGGGTTACCGTTATATGGGCGCTACCAGAAAAAATTGGCCAATATTTATAATTTTTAGTGGAGACATTTGGTGCCCAATAAGAACTCAATGTGCTGAATTTCAGCGTATTCGGTTGAAAATCCCGATCTACAAACTCAAAATACTGAAAATTTGAGGGAACATTTATATGGGGACTATGCCGTGGTCAGATATATCCCATTTGCAATATCAACCATCTTAGAAGTACTATCCATGTCTATGCAAAATTTCAGACCTATATCTGAATTATTACGATCTCTATTCTTATTTCAACAGATGGACGAGACTAAAACGACATAGAAATTTATTCTGATCAAGAATATATAGACTTTATGGGTCTTAGGCTATTATTTTGAAGTGTTGCAAATGTAATGACAAATTTTATACACTCCACCATTATTGAAAAACAAATCTAAAATTCCAAAAATTATTCATTTACAATATTGCTTAGCCAAGACAACGTTTGCCGGCCCTGCTAGTTACTAAAGCATTGAAAAAATATTTTTAAAATTTTATGCCTTGATAAAAATTCTTTGTAGGACTTGAAAATGTCCCTAAAAAAATTACGCATTTAGAAATATTTTTAAAACTATCTACTATATTGAAAAAAATGCATGACAAATGTTTTTAAAATATTCTTTAAAATATAATTAAATTCTTTCAAATATTCTTTAAAATAATGTTTGGTTTCAGAAATATTATGGAAAAAATCTACACCTGATAATATTCTTAAGAAACGGAGAGTATAGCAGTAATATCATGGAAACAATTTGTATCTTATGGCATTGCCAGGTGGTAACAAAAAAAACAACAAAATATTGTTACAAATGTAAAGTTATGTTCTTGATTGTTCACACGTGCATACATACCAATGAGAGCATGAAGAGAAACCACGAATAAGGAGAGAGAAAGTTCAAAAGAGAGCATCGGTGTGTGCGCAAAACAAGATTTGTATTACAGGATAAGGCATGCAAGTGAAAAGCGTTCTTACACGTTTCAGAGCAGCAATTATATAATAATCAAAAGGCATTCGCTCTTGATAAAATGAGGCAACGAATAAGGTATAGATATGTGAGGAGAGCATTTGGGATTTTTGCAAATTCTTTTCTTATTTGTTATCTTAGAAATATACAACTATAGGTAAATGTGTTGCATAAAACAAGTGCTGGAATCTGTAACTTTTAAAATGGTACGTTGTGTCAAGTTATCACACCTAAAGCTTTCTATCCTTACAGTTGGCTGACAGTTCTCTTCTTCGACTGTATTGAGAGTGGCAGCAATATAAACTCTTGAAAGGTTGTTGAAACCAAACAAACTAATTTCTATGAATTCAGTCATAAAGTTCCAGTCGTCGGGTCAATTTGGAACATAACATAAAAACGTTCATACTCGAAAGAACATGTGCTTCCATCGCGTCCTGTTTAGTACAAACAAGTGAAATTTAAAGAAATAAAATGAAATGCAAATGATAAATTATAATAAAGAAAACTAAATGTAGTACACCAAAATTATATGAAAGGAAAAATAAAGAAATATAATATTGACGGACAAATATACTACAACAACAATAAAATAATAAATAAAATGTTAATTAAATCTACAAAATCATCTCAAACGTCATATGGCATACATGTTTAGGATGGATATGAGATATGATTATCATACGTATGGTAACTCAAAGAATATCAGTGTTTAGTATTCCTTTTTATAGTCTCCACCATAAGGTGGATTGCATAATAAGTTAGTCATTCCGTTTGTAACACCTCGAAATATTCATCTAAGACCCTATAAAGGTATGCATATTCTTGATCAGAATAAAATTCTATGCCGATTTAACCCTTTCTGTCTTATGTTGTTACGTTGAAATCTTTTGAGCTCAAAAGTTTAAAAGTCGGACGGGCGACTATATGATACCCTTCACCACTTTGGATACTCACAAGAGATGCTAATATACAATATCCTGTAGATAGGACAGATATATTAGTTTGGGGAGAAATAAATCCATTATTTGTATATGAAACTAGCGGGCCCGGCAAACGTTGTGTTGCCTAGCAATATTGTTGATTTATAATAAAATTTTAGATTTGTTTTTAAACCCTCCACCATAAGGTAGAGAGTACAGATCCTTGTAATATTTTTTTCTATTTTTGCATTCTTAAGTTTCTGTTGATATAAATTTATTAATATTCGAATTCGTGAAAAAAAAATTATTTTTAATAAATTTAAATGCGCATATAAATTTGACTTTCGGATTTGATTACATTTTCCCAATATATAAGACTTCCTCAGTAGCCCAATATTAAGTTAGCTTTTTATACCCTCCTCTATAAGAGAGAGCTTTGATATTTGCACATACGTTACCATCTTAGGATATTTGGCATTGAAAATGTTCCATATTGGTTCTATTTTAAGAGTAGTCCCCATAAAACAGTATTTTGTAATATGAGGAATTTTGTCGATTTTTTAAAAAGAATTGGTAGTAATTTTATATTTTGGATTGTCATTGTGTAGGCAATTTTCGTATCAAAAAATATTAATTTTTCGGGGTATATATTTTGAATATCTTTATAACGGCATTCAACAGAAGTGCTTCTAATTTAATATAAGGGATACTTACTGAACAGAAAATATCTCTACTTAAAACTATCAATATAAGCCCATGTGTCCGGGTCCCCTCCTAATAACGCCATCCCTTGATATTCTGTATTTGGCTTAATTTTATATTTTTGATCATCATTGAGTACAAAATTTTCCTAACACAATTTGCCCAATCATCCCAAAAGCCTCCACATTATGCGATCCTTTGGGGTTTTTGACATGTTTTTCAACCTAATCAGCTGTAATTCGTTGTTTGGTTGTTTTATTTGGTAGCATAAATCCTACTAAAAGTTATCAATATTGGCCCACCTTTGTGGAGTAACCCCTATATAACGGTGCATACAATATTCAGTATTTTGGGGATTTTCGTCATGCTTTCAAGCAAATTGGTTGTAATGTTATATTTTAGATCATCATTGAGTACAAAATATCATTACAAAAAATTATGAATATTGGTTCAAGTGGTGTCAAATCTTTGTATTAGCTGTAATATGTCATTCCGGTATATTGGCGGTAAGATACATTTTTACAAAAATATCTCTATTTAGGTCCAAGTTTTGATATAGCTCTTAAATACTGGCCCCGCCCCCTTTTTCGGTATTTTAAATCAAGACCGAATTTTTTCAAAGAGTTGACTATAATTAGGCATAACGGATTCCAGTGAATAAATAACATCATTACAGAAATGATGTACTATACCTTAATGTTAAAAAACGCCATAAATATTTCCCGTTTAATTTTTCGGTATGTTTAAGTTCTTACCCCCATTTTTACAATTTGCAATTTTATAGTCACATGTTCAACCTGAATAGGTGACACCATGTGACTCTTTGTTATAATAAATGTTTTCGATGGAGATTTTGGTATAACCTTCACATACGGCATTTTGCCTTGGCTGTTTTTAAATATTACTGTTTTTTGTTAATTGCTTACTTTCCAGTTGAGCTTTATGATAGATTTTTGCAAAGAAAATATATTGTATATTAGTTTTTTTCTGTGATACAAATTTTTTGTGTCGGATATATGTGAGGTATTCTTTTTATAAGTTCAAAGATATTGACAAATGATTAGGCATATAACCACCATAACATGGTACCACTTGATTTGGTGTTTTAAGGAACAACATGTTCCTATTGAACTATTATTATTACTTTCAAGGAAATTTTCTGAATGGACACGAACTCCATTCAGAATGTCTTCTGATTTTCCATTCTAGAATTTGCCAAACATTTACGTCCATTCTATGGAAAACGTGTACATACAATGATCGCGTGTAAATTCAATGATATACTTCTAAATTTTTTAGGTATCCTCACATAAAATATTTTCAATACAATGTCAACCCAATTGAAAAAAAAATAATAAAATATTTGGAAATTTTTTCAATAATTGACAAATGTAGACTTAAATGAATGATACGCGGCCAATTTTTGCCCAAAATGTCTCAAAATAGCATCTATGACGTGGTGCAACCAAAATAGCTCAATAATAAATTCGTGGAAATGCAAATATGTTTCATAACTTTTTTTGCAAATTTTTCGCGATTTTCAAATTTTTTGAACCTTTTAAACCTTCCCTGAAGCTCCACGAACATTTGAAGACTAAGATAAGAAAAATCCGTTCAGCCGTTCTCGAGTTTTAGCGAGGCTAACGAACAGAAATTCATTTTTATATATATACTAGCGGGCCCGGCAAACGTTGTCTTGCATAGCATTATTTTTGATGTATAATTCACAAATATAATTCAAGATAGCCCAGTATTAAGCTACACTCCACGATTTAAGATAGTGCTCTGAAATTTGCACTTATATGCACATACATTGTTCAATATTAGTTCACTATTTAGGGCATCCCCATATAACGGTACCTTCAATGTGAGAAATTGTAACGATTTTATCAACAGAATTGGTTGTAATTGAGCAGAAAGTGTCCGTACCAAATATTGTCAATATTGGCATATGTTTCGGGGTACAGCCTATATAATGGTAGCCCTAAACATTCGGTATTTTGAAGATCTTGGGCACGGTTTTCAACAGCATTGCTTTTAATTT
>NW_026876608.1:0-20282 GCF_032173495.1 Musca vetustissima
TAGTGGCACTGAAAAACATAACCTTACCTAATAAAAATCGTGGTTGTCGCTTGAAATTCATGCCATGCCATGCCATGCCACTCTTTTTCGTGTTGTCTTCCTGGCAATTGTTGTTTTTGTTGCTACTCTTGCTCCTGTTATTGTTCTTTATTTTGTTGTTGAATCTGACCTTCATTAGGACAAGACTCTGAAAAAAAAAACAATAACAAAAACAACACAACATTGAACACACACACAGTCACACACAAAAAGCTACCAGCATCATTTCTTTAGCCAAACCCCCCTCTCCCAAAAAAACACATGCTCTCACACTCTCTCTCCCCATAATGTTGTGCTCTTGTAGTTGGTGTTGATGCTCCCATGTAAACAATTGTACACATTGACACACATACGCACACACAACCATATCCCGACAAACAATGGTTATCTTGTCAGAATAACATAAAGCTTTGCTATTGGCATTGTTGGTGTAGCTGTTGTTGGGGTTGTTGTTGTTGTGTTCTCATTGCTCTTGTTCTCTTTACACTTCGTCAAACATTTTATAAATACAGGATATCTTTGTTATTGTTGTTGTCGTTGCTTCTGTGTTTGCAAGAAGGTAGTGGCCGCCGCTGATGCTGCTGCCTTCGCTGTTTTGGCTACAAGGTTATCACAGTTAAAACACTTGACTGTCCGACAACCAAGCAGCCAAAGAGCCAACCAACCATACTGAAACTTTCGTTTATTCAAAAGCCTTTCTTTTCCCATCATTGATTTTCCTTTCATGCTAAAAAAGGCGGCGGCGACAACGACGATGCTACTACACCCATTTTTTTCCAACAAAAAAGCTTGCGAATTTTTGCACATTTTCTTACTTGGCCAAAACAAAACGAAAGAACGAAAACAAAAGCTTTTGCTGGACATTAAGCTTTTCATTGAATTGAAAGCAAAAAAAAACATCGGAATTGCATAGAGAACAACTGGCAGCCAAGTGTTTCCTGTCCGCATACGTATACGAGATTAGACTTTCGTGCTCTGTATGAGTGTTCGTATGTGTGTGTTTGTTCGTGTAAAGTTTGTTGTTAGTGTATTGGTAGATTTTTACGTCACAGGCACCATTTCGGCTACGACTACCTCAAATGTGTTTTTTATTATCATTATTATTTTCTTTTTTTAATTATGGTGCTCAGAGTGTGCCGGAGAGTATTGTTGATAAGAGATTCAAGAGAGCCCACCATCATTTGCTGTTCACATGTGCTCTCACAAAGGTCAACAATGCATATTTAATGAGGTGGTCCACACCACTAGTGGGGGGAACATAAAAACACACAGAGTTGGAAAAAGTAGGGTAGGAAAATTTAAAAAATATTATTAAAAAAATCCACGCCTTGTCTGAGGCCTTGAAAAAATATTATTAAAAAAATCCACGCCTTGTCTGAGGCCTTGAAAAAATATTATTAAAAAAATCCACGCCTTGTCTGAGGCCTTGAAAAAATATTATTAAAAAATCCACGCCTTGTCTGAGGCCTTGAAAAAATATTATTAAAAAAATCAACGCCTTGTCTGAGGCCTTGAAAAAATATTATTAAAAAAATCCACGCCTTGTCTGAGGCCTTGAAAAAATATTATTAAAAAAATCCACGCCTTGTCTGAGGCCTTGAAAAAATATTATTAAAAAAATCCACGCCTTGTCTGAGGCCTTGAAAAAAATATTCTTAAAAAAATCCACGCCTTGTAATAGACCTTGAAAAAATCCACGCCTATGATAGCCCTGGATTACCTCGGCAACCACCTGCTAATCCGACTCAGTTCCCTGAGGAATATTTAATAAGTCTATGACATAACATTGTCATGCAACCAATTTCACCTTAAATAACATTGCGGGATTTGACCCCATTTCAAGTTTGATTAATCAGAACCAACTATTACAGAGTCACTCAAGCGTTTAGCACATCGACATCAAAGATTGTCCACTATAATAATTTGGTTGTTTGTTACTATTTATATTTTTTAATTGTTTTGTTTTCGTATTTTCTGGTGAAATGTTACGCATGATGATAATAATAATGATAATGTCAAAATCGAGATTTAAATATAAACATTTTGGTAATAACATATTTGAGGAAACTGTGGAAAAAGGTAAAGGCAAAAAAAGCTAATTTTCGAAATATTAAAATGTATGTTTTTATACCCTATACAACAAATTTCAATGGTAGTTAAGAAGGCTACAATATGACCGAGTCGGAGAAGTATCCGAAAACCACAACAAGTGTGAATTTTTAAACCATATATGTTTTACGACCCACAAAAGCGCGGAATTTTGTGAAGAATAAGAATAAGGTAAGTGGGGCACCAAAGTCCCTATGTATCTTCCGATTTGCCCGAAATTTAGCATAGCATACTGAATCGAGTCTAGAATGATGTGTGTTAAGTTTCCTGAAAATAGGTTCAGATTTAGATATAGCACCCATATATATTTTCGTCTGATTTAAGGTAAATGGGGCTCCAAAGTCCCCATATATTTTTCGATTTGCACGAAATTTGGCATAGGGTACTGAATTGTTTCTCGAAACTTGATGTGTGTCAATCGGATCAGATTTGGTTGTAGCTCCCATATATATTTTCGTCCGAATTAGGGTAAACGTCCGATTTTATGTAAATGGTGTACCAAAGTCCCTATATGTCTTTCGATTTGCTCGAAATCTGGCATAGGATACTGAATTAGGTCCAGAATGACGGGTATTTAGGTCCGATTTATATATAGCTCCCATATATATTTTCGTCGAATTTAATGTAATGGGGCTCTAAAGTCCCTATATATTTTTCGATTTGCACGAAATTTGACATAGGGTACTGAATTTAGTCTAAAATGACGTTTGTCAAGTTTCGAGAAAATCGGATCAGATTTACATATAGATCCCATATGTATTTTCGTACGATTTAAGGCAAATATGGCTCCAAATATACTATTCCTTGCATCCTGAACCTTCGGGAAGAGGATATATCTGTTTATTTGTGAAACTCTATTGATTTTTTTTGAGGTTATAGTCAAGCTGAAACACTCATACAAGTGGTATATTTTCTTCAGCGAAAGGGAACCACATCGTTTTCCAACTCATTTGTAGAATCAATTCGATCCATTACTTCATAAATCTCGTAAATATGTCGAACTCCATAAAAAGACAGCCAGATACTATTATTGACCCTCCTCCATTTTCCAGTACCCTTGTAATATTGTGGCAGCAGCCTCATGGTAATTTTTTGCCGAGATTATAATATTTCTCCACAGTGTACAATTCCAATTAATATGTGCATTTGCAAAAAGCAATCTTGCTTTCCAATTCTTTTCAGAAATAAAAAAAAACTATCTTGATAGTTTTTGGCATTTTTATGTGTAATCGTTGATTGTTTTTGTAAATATCCTTCATTTTCATTTACAAAACTCTCTTGCAAGTCCACCTTCTTAAATGTGATCATTTCAACACGTTGCAATTTTTTACTGCCGTCTAATTATTTCGAGAACATTTTTTTATTTTCCCCTTTCTATTTATAAAATATGTACGACCCATGCCAATACACTTGCTCCTGACTATACCTGACCGGCCTAAATAAGTTTTTACGTAAATTTTGCAATACCAACAAAACATGGCTATACTCAGAGCTTACGTTTGTATTTTGCAAACCTCTTCGGTACAATAATGTTTTGGTCTCTCTCTCTCTCTTTTTCTCTATTTATGCCATACTCTTCGTCTCGTGAGTACAACACACAAAAAATAACACCGGCTTTTTCAACATCCAGACAACACAACAATTAAATGGTTGGTGAAAGGTAAAAAGCTTTCTCTTGCTCTCTCTCTATATCTCTTTCAATGTTATTCCTCTCTCTCCATCTCTATCTCACGAGATAGATATATGCAGACAAAAAACAAGTACTGTGACTGCAAGTAACGTGAAAGGCAAGCATACCGTTCGTATGTGTGCTCGCTTTGTTGTGATAGAAAAATGTAAGCCGAACTTTTGTTCGTTGTTTGGCTGGCTGGCTTATGTTGCTTGCTGGTGTTTGCTTTGGCTTGCTTAAAGACTTGGTCATGCCGCAAATTGTTTACAACGCATGCTGTGTGTCTGTGCCTAAGAGACAAAGAGATAGAGAGAGATAGTGTGTGTGTGCGAGAGTAGTCTTGCATTGTTTTTCATACTGGGAGAGTTTGGTTCTATGGATGGTTGCTCGTTTGCTTGGCAGACAGGCTCAAATTTGTTGAAGCAAATTTTATGAGCTGACTTTGGCTCAGTTGGGTGCAATACGCGGAACGCGTTAGAACGTTAAAATCGTTGTAAAATACCATAAAAATTAAAAATAAATTTTGGAGAAAAAATATTAAAAAAGAGGAATCCTTTCTCCCTTGTAAAAAAATAGAAGAAGAAAAAAAAATAAATCAATTGAACCAAGGAAAAGGAAAAAGGTCCGCTTGGCTAGGAAAAAAATAAAAATAAATTGGAAAATAAAAAAAGGAAAGAAAGCTATATCCCGCAGCTCAGCTGTATTTTGATGTGGTTGCATTGGAAAGAAGGATTTATGTCTTGGCAGGATATGTGATTGCGAGCTTCGTTTTATGAAAAAGAAACGCAAGAAAATCCAACAAAATTTTATAAATCTTTATTTTGAATGTTTTTTGTTCTTGGCGTTTAAACAAAAATATAGAAAAAAATACAAAGCGAAGCATAACAAATTAGAGGATGAAGAAGTAAAGCAAGCTAGAAGAAAAAAAAGAGTCCTGCAAAAAATTGAAAGTGAAATTAGTGATAGTCGGGCAGACTTCGGAATGCTTTGCAAGAAAAAAATAATCATCTAAAACGTAACTCCCTCTCCAAAAAAAGGAAATTTGAAAAAAGAAAATAAACCAAAAAAATGTTTTTTTAAAAAATATATCCCAGCATAGAGGTAAAGCTTTGTTTGGAAAACTTAGTTCTTCGTCTTGTCTTTTTGTGTGTTGGTCCTGGCCCTGCTGGTCGTTGTTTGTTGTTTGTTGCAGCAGTTGTTGTTGTTCGAATGTCGTTTGCCGTTTCTGAAGCCAACAGTTTGGGTTAGAAGAGTCGAATAGAGCCGAGCCCCGAATCGTTGCCAAAGCAAATACCCTTAACCAACAAAAAAAGGAAACATTTGTTCGTTTGAAATCCAGTTTTGGCCAGTGTTTGTTTGGTACTACCTCCCATCCTTCTCTAGAATCGATTAAGTGAAGTTTTTTTTACGGGTTTGATAAATGTTTGATGATTGGCTAAAATAACAAACAACAACCAAAGAATATAAAAAATAAAAGTTGTTTCAAAAAGGAAAAAAATCAAAAAAAAAAAAGCTCAAACGAAAAAATTAAAAAAAATAAATAACAAAAAAAGTGATTTTGAAGAAAAAAATAATGAAAATCTCAAAACTAACAACACAAAGCGAAGCTGTTCCATGAAATAAAAAATATCCTAGAAGTATCCTACCGGAGAAAAAATACAAGGAGTCACAATATTTGCTCATTAAAAGGTCAGTAAGATTTTGTTTTTTTTTTCTCACAACTTATATTCCATAAGTTTCTTCCTTTATTCCATATTCCTTTCGGGATCATCACCCATTGAACCTGAACTTTGTGTTTTTGTTTGGCCAAAATTTTTGTTTAATTAAATTATCATAGAAAATTGAAAATACAAAAAAAAAACTATTTTGTCACCTTCTTTCCTGTAACATAAAACCTCCTTTACAAGAGCAAAGAAGGTGGGAATAAAGCTGAACACACAGCAAAAATTTGACATTGATTGCCGTTGAGTTTAAATGTCAGGGCCAATATGATGTTGCTGGTGTCCCTAAGACTGCTCGCAGCAGAGCAGCGCAGCAACGTAACTATCTAAGGTTTGCATTCAATTTCATCAAAAGGGAGATAGTGGGAAAATAGGAAGAGGGCGATGGTAGAATATTAGGAAATTTCACAATTATCGAATGCATTGTGGAAACGCATAGTGTGATAATTTGCCAAGCAAAAATAATTGAAAGGAGATGGAGGGATTGTAAGGGACTCCGTCAGGCCTTCCTAAGTACAAAACCCGTGAAGAGGCCTTTTATAGAGAGAAAGGAGATGGAGGGATTTTAAGGGACTCCTTGAGGCCTTCCTAAGTACAAAACCCGTGAAGGGGCCTTTTATAGAGAGAAAACCTTCTGGAGGTCTTCTGAAGGCAATAGACCTTCAAAACATGGGCATCGGGTTTTTCAGAAATTTTTATAAGGATAATCAATTCTATATGCTGGACTTTTTCTTTTAAGAAAATGCCTGAATTTTTTGATGAATATTTGTAAAAGGATTCAGTAGCCTTAGGGGTGGATTTTTAACAATATTTGTTAAATGTTGCTCGTACCCTAAATGATTTTTTAAGAAAATTTTTGAGGGGATTTTCCCCAGCCATAACCTGAATCGTTTTTTTAGAATAATTTAGTAAAATGAAGAGACTCTTTTAGACTACTTTCAAAAGTAAAAAAAAATACTTATGCACAGACTGAGTTGTGGTTCACAAATTTGCCAGGAACAACAAGCGTTGATTTTTTTTAATTTTCAAAGAATATTTATAAAATGATATTCCGAGACCAAGGAGTCGATTTTTAAAGAATATTTTTAAAATGATGTTTTTTCAAGGGTTTGTGAAGCGATAGGCCAGGTTTTTTTCCTTACTTTCGAAGTCACAAGCCTTGATTTTTTGAAAATGTTTGTAAAATTATTTCTTATAAACATTTATAAAACTATACTTGGACTATAAACACTACTTTTAAAGGGATATCTTGAGCCTGGATTGGTGTTTTTAAGAATATTTGGTCAAATATTGGCCAGAGCCTTAGGCGTAGAGTTTTTAAGGTTCACCAAGGTAGATGTGTAACATCATGTTCAGAGCCATATACGGAATTTTTGGAGAATATTATTGAAATCATGTTTAGGGTCTTGGTTGGATTTTTTAAGAATATTTGAAAAATATTTAGCAGAGCCTTAGGTATGCAATTTTAAATGAAATTTTGCAAAAGTTATAGTAAAGACCTATTGAGCCTATTATGTTTTCCTACATCTACGGAACCTTAAGCTTGAATTTTTTAAAAAATTATTTGTATTAATGGTTCACGATTGATATTTTTAAAATGTTGATCAGAGCCCCATGATAAGGGGTTCTAAAACTATTTTTCATAAAAGGGAGGCTAGTACATAAGCTTGAATTGTTAAAGAATATTTTCAATGGGAGTTCCGAAGCAAAAGACATGTTTTTTTTAAATAATATATTTAAATTGTTGACCAGAGTCACAGGCCTGGATTTTTTCAAAGAATAATTTTAAAAGTTGGACAAGGGTTTTAGGTAAGAATTTTTCTAAAGAAGGTTTTGGAGCCTTGTCATAGGCGTGAATTTTTCTCATGAATATATTTTAAATCTTGAACAGAGCCATTGGCTTGGGCTTTTATAAACATAGTTTTAAAAGAGCCCTGGGCGTGGTCCATTCAGATGCCCAGAATCATAAGCATCGATTTGTATTTTTAAGGGTTGACCTATTTTTTAAAGGATTTGGACATTCAAAGGTTTGAATTTTCGGAGCCATAGGACTGGATTTTTATAAATATTTTCAAAGGCGGATTAGACGTCAAAGTCGTGGATTTTTCTAAAGAATATGTTTTAAAAGTTGACCAGAACCATTAGCGTGGATTTTTGGGGGAATATTATCTGTGCCATAGACGTGTAAACTTTTAAAGTTTGGCATGAGCCTAGGTTTGTATATTTTTAAAAGTTTGAACTGAGACTATGTCGTGGAGTTTTATTATAAGAATAAAAGGATATCCAAAGCCTTAGGATTCGGTTTATTTTGAATATTTTTAAAAGACTGATTAGAGTCTAACGCGTGTATTTGTAAAGATTATTTCTATATATATTTTTTAGGCTCAGGGCGTTGAGTTTCCAGAATATTTTTCAAATAATTATCGGAGTTCAAGGCTCAGATTAAAAAAAAAATGCTGATACCTAGGCACATATTTTTTAAGAATATTTTATTAAATATATTCAGAACGATGAGCGTGATTTTTTCAGAATATTTGTATAAC
Organism: Musca vetustissima; assembly: GCF_032173495.1. Taxonomy (NCBI): domain Eukaryota; kingdom Metazoa; phylum Arthropoda; class Insecta; order Diptera; family Muscidae; genus Musca; species Musca vetustissima. The sequence continues at coordinate 8,082 of NW_026876608.1, forward strand.
TTTCGAAGTCCGAGTCGTGGACTTCTTAAAAATATTCTTAAAATAATTTTCTGAGACCGAAAGGATTTTCGTTTTTTTTTTCGAGTCCGAGTCGTGAATTTTATTGAATATTTGTGAAGGGTTATCATAGTCTAAGTCGTGGATTTGTTTTTAAATATCGCAAAAGGATTTTCGAAGCTCAAAACGTGGATTTTTCATTATATTTGAAAGAGGACTTTTGGGGTCCAGGGCGTTGATTAAAAAAAAATCTTAAAAGAATATTCGGAGCCCAAGGCGTAGATTATTTTTAAGAATGTAAACATGTCATGGACCTGTAGGTTTTGCAGAACATTTATTGCGTGACTATCGGAACCATAGGCGTTTTTAGAATATGTATTGAAGGCATTTCGAGGGTAAAATCGATTATTTATTAAAAATAAATATATTGTCCAATACGTCCAAAAATATTGCTGGGGATTTTTACACCCTTCACCAAAGTTGGAGTGTCTTGTCTCTATGTTTCTAAGTCATTGAAATATTCATCTATGTTGATTTTATCATGTCCGAAAGCAACTTTCGCCTATATTTTGCAATCATATTTAATATAGATATTTACGATAGAGCTTTAAAATGTTGAGAAATTGTTCGAAGTAGGTCTATTTAAGGACAAAGTCTCTAAATAAAGATTCCTCTTTCGATGTATTAAAGGTTTTTGGAGCATTATCCACTCGAAGTGACTGCTGTTCGGCATTTCGAGATCTTAGGGGGAGGAAAGGTTTATTAATTTGCCAATGCCTCCTCTCATACATGTCCGCAGCATTTTTCGAACTGATGGGTATTTCGAGTTCTTGGTGGATAAATCCGTTTTTCGCGGAAAATTTTCATAACGCCTCGACCATCTTCCAACCGAAGAAGGCTGTATTTTGGCATTCAGGCATATTGAAGAACGAACGAACTTTTAAGAGAACATTATCTTTGTAGGTCTTTGTTTGTTAAAAATTCTTGTCAATTTTTAGATATTTTGATGGTTCCACTTCTACTCACAGTCGAACATTCATAGGCAAATTTTTCTTTAAGTCGAAGCACATGTAGTGACAGTAGCACTAAGGAGGCAAATTATAATCAATTCCATAATTGCACGCCTCCACAATTTGATGTTGGATAATGGAGTTATGAACGTCCGGATGTACGTGAAAAGATACTTTTTACAAAATCTAGCTTTTTGGCTTAAAGATATTTATTTCAAAAAATATATAAAACATCCATTTTTTAATTAAAGAAATATTTCTAAAAATCCACATTTTGGTATTTAAAATATTTTTTTAATTGTTTGCCAAATATATTTTCAATATGTTGACTCCTTTTTTTGGTGATACCAGAAGGGTCCATCTCCACATCCGATTTAGATTTGATATGGCTCCGAAAAACACCCAAAGAAGTAAATTAAAAAATCCGTGCATATGACTCCGAACACCCTTAAAAATACTTACCTCTGATCTAAATTTGGAAAAATATCGTTATCGTTAGGCTTGGCAAAAATGTTACGATGTGCAAAGTTGACCCCAAATCGGATACCAAATATAATGATAATTGGCGTGAAATATGGATGAAGTCGGTTACTTTGTTTTCATGACATTGTATATTTTAGATTTCTGTAAAATGTCGTCGATTTAGTGGGTGAGGTAAAAGTTTACTGATAGTCTCCATCGTCGAACATGACCCAAGTTTCGATAAAATATAATCATATGCAAAATTTGTATCAAATTGCTATATATGCATTAGTGAAATATCGTGCGCCCAGACAGTCAAACTTATGTATAGACATTTGGAAATCTACTCCAAATTGTCTGAAACGGATTTGGTACTAAGACACTTGGGGTTTACAATCAATATTTCAATAACGCACATTTTTGTTGCATTAGGAGGGTAAAATCAGCCACCTACTAATGACCAATGAGATGACTTTTGGTCGCTGGCGCTGGCAAATACTTAAAAAATGCTAGCAAATCTCCTACCCCTTGATTGAATTTTTTTTTTCAATCCAAATCATAATTGCATTTCACATAACTTCCACTTGACTTGAACCCGCATATATGCATAATTTACGAAGTGTCTCCCACTTCAATGACAGCATCTATACCAATTAGTAGAAATTTTCATACCTCATAAACCTAACCTACACATTAATTTCCATTTACCCACATTTCCTACCTTCATGTTCATGGATATTAAAATTAAATAGATTTTGATTTTTATGGTTGTATGTATGTGTGTGTGAGTGCTTCTCTTTTCTTCTTTACAAATTTGCCACTGAAATTGTTAATTGGGTGATATTGATGCGTTTAGTTATTAATTTATTATCGTCACCACTCTAAGTTTGGTATCGTTTTTCTTTTTTTCGTTTTCAATTTGGACCATATCGCATAAACCTCGCCACACGCAATCTTCGTCAATAGAATTCAGAACTTCGATATATTTTTTCGTCTATTTGATTATAAATTGTTTGTGTTGTTGTTTTTTTTGTTGTTTCGTTCGTTAATGTGATTAATTAAAACCGATGTCGTTATTGGTCGGCAAATTAATGATTTGTCGAAATATTGTTGATGATGATGAGGTATGATTGTTAAGGTATTGTTTCTTGGTGTGAGGTGAATTTGGAGATACGCTTATATAATAAGGATACACGTGCAAAATAAAAGCATGAGGGAGGTCAGGAAAACTTAAATTCTTAAAAAAATCCCCGGAAAATTCACCTAGGTGCTCGCCCAAATAAATATTCTTTAAAAAATCACGCCTTAGCCTGACGAAGGCCTCCATACAAATTCTTTAAAAAAATCCTCGCCATAGGCTGAAGATGGCCTCCATAAAAATCATTTAAAAATCCACGCCATAGGATGAAGAAGGCCTAAATAAAAATTCTTTAAAAAATCCACGCCTTAGGTTGAAGAAGGCCTCCATAAAAAGTCTTTAAAAAACCACGCCTTAGGCTGAAGAAGGCCTCCATAAAAAATCTTAAAAAAACCACGTCATAGGCTGAAGAAGGACTCCATAAAAACTCTTTAAAAAAAACTACGCCTAAGGCTGTTTGAGTCCTCTATAAAAATTCTTTAAAAAAAGCACGCCTAAGGCTGTTTGAGTCCTCTATAAAAATTCTTTAAAAAATCCACGCCTAAGGCTGTTTGAGTCCTCTATAAAAATTCTTTAAAAAATCCACGCCTAAGGCTGTTTGAGTCCTCTATAAAAATTCTTTAAAAAATCCACGCCTAAGGCTGTTTGAGTCCTCTATAAAAATTCTTCAAAAAATCCACGCCTAAGGCTGTTTGAGTCCTCTATAAAAATTCTTAAAAAATCCACGCCTATGTCTGAAAATTCTTCTGAATCTCAATTTCCTTCCACACCCCACACTATTACACCCATCCCTATATGTCGATCGATTATTGTGTTTTGTGTACCAAAAAACAAGAAAAATCTGAAAGTTTCCGTTTTATTTTCGAACTTCGAATAACCTAGACCCCCTTTTTTTTGGCCGGCCGGACAGCCAACATGTCCGGTAAGTATGTTTGTTTTCCTGACATCTATCAGTTACATAATATGATATTTTTGTCGGCTAACTTTTTGTTGTTGTTGTTGTTGTTGGGTAGGAGAAACAAACAAAAACATAATAAAAATATGTTAACAGAAAAATATAAGGAAACACCAACACACACACACACTGAGATGAGCATCTGATTGCTGTGGAGCGAGGAGATGAGGAGGAGAAGATTGAGGCCAGAGGACAATACTGTTGGGAATTTTAATCGAATTCAATTATGTTTTTGTCATTTGTTGTTGTAATATGTTATTTTGTTGTGTTGTTAACATATTTTTGTTGTTGTAATATCCTTTCACACACACAAAAACATAAGCCTTTCATTGTCATGTGTGTGTTCGATGGTGCGTGGAATGGATGCCAATATTTCACACGTTTCTGTGTGAAAAATTAATTTCTTTATGCGAAAAAATAACAACAGCCAAATAATGATAAAAATTAATTAATTAAGCAATAAATTCAAATTATTTAGTTAATTAAAACAAAAAGCTGTTGTTTTTATTGTTGCTATGCCATAATCGCGCCAGTTTATTAAAATGCTTTGATTGTGTCTGGCCAAAGTTGGAGACAAAAAAATAGATGTCAAAGGTTAATTGAAAATAGGCAAATAAATCAATGGATTCGTGAAAAAAAATCAATGAATGAAAAAAAAATTAAAATCGGCAAATAAAAGAGGAGTTCCATGAATCGATTACAACGTAATTAATTTGGAATGAGAGACTAAGATATAGGCCTTCAAAGAATATTCTTTAAAAAATCCACGCCTTTGATAGGCCTTGAAAAAAATATTCTTTAAACCAGTGAGCGGAGCAGTATAGACGGACGGGGCCGCCGACCATATGATACCCTACACAACTTCTGTGGTCCTATATTCTGAGCTTATATTTCGCGATATTTGCACCGTCTTGACCGACAAGAAGTCAACAAATATTACTAATATTCCGTAAAGCCCTTCTAAATACTTGTCCTGATTCCCTTCACCGTGGGTTGTGTTGTGATGTTCGGCTTTTAATTGTGGCCTATAGATCGACTCGAAAAAAAACACAAAAAATTAAGTTTTTGGTCGAATTCATCCCAATATTACCGTGGGTTGTGTTGTGATGTTCGGCTTTTAATTGTGGCCTGTAGATCGACTCGAAAAAACACAAAAAAAAAAATTTTCGGTCGAATTCATCCCAATATTATTATCTGATCATCGCCGAAAAGGATCCATACCTGGATCCTCATGGAAAATTTCAAAGCGAAATTTACTAAATAATATCTCAGTACGTAAGCACCCGTAAATATTTAAGTGTAACTCCCACATCTGAATACATACGACCATATAATTGCTATCAATGTAAAGGTCAACCACTCCTCTTGAACAGAGATGGTCCGTCAGAAACAGTGACGTAAATGACCTACATTCAAAACCATTAGGTTTTTGACAAAATAGCTGTTTCCTTTAATAAATTATCAAATTACGTATGCTTTACTCAAATCCATATCAAATTTCAAAATTTTCATCTCCAAAAAGTTTGGAATTGTTTATCAGTTCCAGTAAGGAATAGTCAGATATATATAAAAATTATATATATTCTACAAAATACCTATATATGGTAATGATATTCAAATAAATAACGTTTACTACATTTATTACATTTTAAACAGGTTCATGATGTTTTCGACGCTTACACCTTTTTGACAGTCGAAAACCTAAAAATTCGTCGCACGGACCATCCATGCTCCTGAACATACTATCAACTTTTAGGGTCTAGGTCCTTCAGGGCGAATATATACGCCATAGATACAAATTTTGTAATTTTTCACACAGAAGTCAGGGTCCATTTGACCCGCTAAATATTGTCCAATCCTTATCAAAACAGGCATGCTTATTATTTGGCCCTATCCCCTTCTCCATGAAAAAATTCGCGATGTTCGGGTCATAATTAAGTATTTGGTCCATTTTGGTCCACCCTAAATATTCACCGATCTTTACTAAAAACAATAGGGGTCTTGATTGGCCAGAACCCATCCTACATGCAAAATTTCGTGATGATTGGTCCATAACTGTGGCCTATATCGTGTTTACAAATTATAATGGACAGACGGACGGACGGATGGACACACATGCCTAGATCGACTCAGCTAGTCGAGATATGATGATCGGTATACTTAAAGGTGGGTCTAGAACCAATATTTCGCGGCGTTAGAAACTCTTGGGGCTGCACAAAGCTATGATACCCAGACATAGTTGAGTAGGGTATAAAAATCCACGCCTTGAAAAAATATTCATTAAAAAATCCACGCCTTATATGGGTCTTGAAAAAATATTCATTAAAAAATCCACGCCTTATATGGGTCTTGAAAAAATATTCATTAAAAAATCCACGCCTTATATGGGTCTTGAAAAAATATTCATTAAAAAATCCACGCCTTATATGGGTCTTGAAAAAATATTCATTAAAAAATCCACGCCTTATATAGGCCTTGAAAAAATATTCTTTAAAAAATCCACGCCTTGTATTAGGCATTGGAAATATATTCTTTAAAAAATCCACGCCTTGTGTGGATGCTTGAAAAAATATTCTTTAAAAAAAAACACGCCTTATATAGGCCTTGAAAAAATATTCATTAAAAAATCCACGCCTTATATGGGTCTTGAAAAAATATTCATTAAAAAATCCACGCCTTATATGGGTCTTGAAAAAATATTCATTAAAAAATCCACGCCTTATATGGGTCTTGAAAAAATATTCATTAAAAAATCCACGCCTTATATGGGTCTTGAAAAAATATTCATTAAAAAATCCACGCCTTATATGGGTCTTGAAAAAATATTCATTAAAAAATCCACGCCTTATATGGGTCTTGAAAAAATATTCATTAAAAAATCCACGCCTTATATGGGTCTTGAAAAAATATTCATTAAAAAATCCACGCCTTATATGGGTCTTGAAAAAATATTCATTAAAAAATCCACGCCTTATATGGGTCTTGAAAAAATATTCATTAAAAAATCCACGCCTTATATGGGTCTTGAAAAAATATTCATTAAAAAATCCACGCCTTATATGGGTCTTGAAAAAATATTCATTAAAAAATCCACGCCTTATATGGGTCTTGAAAAAATATTCATTAAAAAATCCACGCCTTATATGGGTCTTGAAAAAATATTCATTAAAAAATCCACGCCTTATATGGGTCTTGAAAAAATATTCATTAAAAAATCCACGCCTTATATAGGCCTTGAATACTATATGGGCCTTGAAAAAATATTCATTAAAAAATCCACGCCTTATATGGGTCTTGAAAAAATATTCATTAAAAAATCCACGCCTTATATGGGTCTTGAAAAAATATTCATTAAAAAATCCACGCCTTATATGGGTCTTGAAAAAATATTCATTAAAAAATCCACGCCTTATATAGGCCTTGAATACTATATGGGCCTTGAAAAAATATTCATTAAAAAATCCACGCCTTATATGGGTCTTGAAAAAATATTCATTAAAAAATCCACGCCTTATATGGGTCTTGAAAAAATATTCATTAAAAAATCCACGCCTTATATGGGTCTTGAAAAAATATTCATTAAAAAATCCACGCCTTATATGGGTCTTGAAAAAATATTCATTAAAAAATCCACGCCTTATATGGGTCTTGAAAAAATATTCATTAAAAAATCCACGCCTTATATGGGTCTTGAAAAAATATTCATTAAAAAATCCACGCCTTATATGGGTCTTGAAAAAATATTCATTAAAAAATCCACGCCTTATATGGGTCTTGAAAAAATATTCATTAAAAAATCCACGCCTTATATGGGTCTTGAAAAAATATTCATTAAAAAATCCACGCCTTATATGGGTCTTGAAAAAATATTCATTAAAAAATCCACGCCTTATATGGGTCTTGAAAAAATATTCATTAAAAAATCCACGCCTTATATGGGTCTTGAAAAAATATTCATTAAAAAATCCACGCCTTATATGGGTCTTGAAAAAATATTCATTAAAAAATCCACGCCTTATATGGGTCTTGAAAAAATATTCATTAAAAAATCCACGCCTTATATGGGTCTTGAAAAAATATTCATTAAAAAATCCACGCCTTATATAGGCCTTTAAAATATATTCTTTAAAAAATCCACGCCTTGTGTGGATGCTTGAAAAAATATTCTTTAAAAAATCCACGCCTTGTGTGGATGCTTGAAAAAATATTCTTTAAAAAATCCACGCCTTGTGTGGATGCTTGAAAAAATATTCTTTAAAAAATCCACGCCTTGTGTGGATGCTTGAAAAAATATTCTTTAAAAAATCCACGCCTTGTGTGGATGCTTGAAAAAATATTCTTTAAAAAATCCACGCCTTGTGTGGATGCTTGAAAAAATATTCTTTAAAAAATCCACGCCTTGTGTGGATGCTTGAAAAAATATTCTTTAAAAAAAACACGCCTTATATAGGCCTTGAAAAAATATTCTTTAAAAAATCCACGCCTTATATGGGTCTTGAAAAAATATTCTTTAAAAAAAACACGCCTTATATAGGCCTTGAAAAAAATAATCTTTAAAAAATCCACGCCTTGTAAAATAGTCTCCCTCATCTTCGATTTTCATCACATATACACCTCAAATTCTCCCAAAATATTTTATTTAGATTTATTTTCTCTTCGTGGCCATTAAAAGAGAGGAAACCATAAATTTTATTTCAGCAGTTTAACTACCTCTCTGCCTCCCTCTACCTCTGTTCGGAAATATTTGTGACAATCAGCGGAATTAATTTCATTGTGTATTTTGTTTAATTGTTGCAAATAACATTTGACTTTTGTCTAGCGAATGTTTGATGTCAGACGGTTTGGGTTGTGTTTGGGTGCATGGATGGGAAGGTGAAGGTATGTATGGGTGGTTGGGTGGCTGGCTAGCTGGGCAAGAGAAGCACATCATTTGATTACTCTAAAGTTGATGCCATTGCTGCTAATGACTCATTTTATTGGTGTTTACTTGTTTATACAAACTTTGGTTTTTATTTTCACCACCCCCTCCCTCCAAATTTCCTCATATCCCTATCTTCCTTTTTCCTGCACAGATTTCCACGATTTTGTGTTTTTCTCCCATTTCTCCTTCTACTTTTCCCCTAAACTTATTTCCATTAAACGTAAGCGTCTTTTTTTTTTTTTTTTTTTTTTTGACTAATCGTCCATGTTTTTCTTCGTTTTTTTAATTTTATTTCATTTGTTCGGCTTTTATTCTTGATTTCAGTTGCGCTTCTTAGTTTTATTTCCTCGTCTTTCTGCCCTCCTCCTCCCACCCCTACACATTTTATGACAAACATTCTTTGTAAAGAATAAAAAAAGTAAAAAAAAAAATATTTTTTTCTGTATAGAAAAAAGTTTTAATTAAATCTTTCAGCCAGATTTCCGTTGCGAGCGTGATAAACTGTTCTAGTCTGATGGTTTGCGGGTTTGACAGCATTTGATGCTGGTTGGTTGGCAGGTTGGTTGGTTTGTGTTTGATGGAGGGACAGGGACAGCGGGTCCGCTGTCACAAGCCAATGACAATCTTCGTTTCTTTGTTGTTGCTGCTACCTTCATCCATAATTTGTGCACTAATGGATTTTCAATGACAAAATTGATTAGATTAAGTTGCGTTGTTGTTGCTGGAAAACTTTTTTTCTTTTAAAGAAAAGTTAATTTTTTGTTGTTGTAAAGGTTCAATGATATGAAAAAAATAAATAAATAAAAATGGAGGTCGATAAGGACTGGCAGGACACGATATTATTTCTCCAAGAACCACCAGAAAATTTACAAAAAAAAAATTAGAATACGAAATTTTTTGAGGTCTACAAGTGGCGTGGATTTTTTAAATAATTTTTTTTCTGTTGTGTAATAGTCGTTGAAAATGTCATATTCCTCAGATGAAAGAACTGAGACTATATGTTCGTGTCATATACATATCCTGTCGCCGAAGAAACTTTACAACTGATGTATTCGAAATTCTGATCCAAAATAAATATTTTTCTATCCTACAGGGTATTAAGCTTTGTGCAGTCCCAAGGAGTTTGTAACGCCACGAAATATTGGTCCTAGGTCTTCTTCTTCCTATAGGAGAGCTGCAGGTCTTTTCTTCCTGTGAAAGAGCCTCATGTATTCTTCTTCCTATGGAAGAGCTGGTGGTATTCTTCTTCCGTCTGCCAATTATAATTGGTAAACACGAAAAAGGCCACAGTTATGGACCAATCGTCACGAGAGTTTGCATGTAGGACGGGTTCTTGTCAAAGAAGACCACTATTTCTGTCAGTGAAGACCCCTATTCTGGTCAATGAAGATCTCTATTTTAGGTAATGATCGGTTAACATTAAGGGAATGAAATGGACCAAAACTTTATATTTTCTTTTTTTTTTAGTCGCTTTAGAGGCCACAATTATGAACCGAACATCACGCAATTTTACAAGCAGAGAAGGAGTCAAGCCATAGAATAAGCATGACAGTTTTGATGAAGATCGGTCAATATTTAGCGGATCAAATGGATTCAGACTTTTGTGTGAAAAAAGAAAAAGTCAACCGCGAAAAAAAAATATTCCGAAGTATACTGATCGTAATATATCGACTAGCTGAGTCGATCTAGACATGTTTGTCCGTCCGTCCGTCTGTCCATTATAATTTGTAAACACGATACAGGCCACAAATATTCACGAAATTTTGCATGTAGGATGGGTTCTGGCCAATGAAGACCCCTATTGTTTTTGGTAAAGATCGGTTAATATCTAGGCGATGAAATGGACCAAATACTTAATTTTTATCGGTTTTTCTGTTCGCTCTAGAGGCCGCAATTAAGGGGATCGGGCTAAAGAAGAAGCAAGCATGTTTTGATAAGGATCGGTCAATATTTAACGGGTCAAATGGACCCTGACTTTTGTGTGAAAAATTACAAAAATTGTATTCTATGGCGTATATATTTAATCCTGAGGGACATAGACCCGAGAAGTTGATAGTATATCCAAGAGGAGTGGTTGACCTTTAAATGGATACCAATTATATTGTCGTATGTACTCAGATGTGGGAGTTACACTTAAATATTTACGGGTGCTTACGTACTGAGATTTTATTTAGTAACCCATTCCCACACTATAGGGCGTAAATATAGCGCTGATCGCTTTGAAATTTTCCATGAGGATCCAGGTATGATCAAAGACAACGCCTATAATTTTCGATGATAATCAGATTATAATTTTGGGATGAAGTGGACCGAAAACTTAATTTTTTGTGTTCTTCAAGTCGATCTATAGCCACAATTGAAAGCTGAACGTCACAACACAACCCTCGGTGAAGGGAATCTGCACAAGTAATTAGAAGGGCTGTACTGAATATTATTAATATTTTTTGACCGAGTACAGGTCACATTTATGATCTGAATTGGATGAAATTTGGCACAGCTCATTTGTTTGGCCCAAGGACGAACCCTATTGAAATTGGGAAAAATCGGTTCAGATTTATGTATAGCTCCCATATATATTTTCGTCCGATTTAAGGTAAATTGTGTACCAAAGTCCCCATATATCTTTCGGTTTGAACGAAATTTGGCACAGCGTAATAAATAACGTCTAGAGTGATGTCTGCCAAGTTTCGTGAAAATCGGTTCAGATTTAGATATAGCTCCCATATATTTTTTCATCCGATTTTAGGTAATTGGTGTACCAAAGTCTCTGAAAATCATTCGATTTGCACGAAATTTGTCATAGCGTACTGAATTAAGGCTAGAATGACGTGTGCTAAGTTTCGTGAAAATCGGTTCAGATTTAGATATGGCTCTCATATATATTTTCGTCCGATTTTATGTAATTTGTGCACCAAAGTCCCTAAATCGAATGCACGAATTTTGGTATAGGGTTCTGAATTAAGTCTACAATGATGTTGCTAAGCTTCGTGAAAAGATCCATAGCTAGGCCGATTGACACAACGTACTGAAGTAATATAAATTAGTCTCTGGCAGGTTTCCCTAAAATCGGTTGAGATATAGATATATATCAAAAAACGCGTCTGTTAGGTTTACATAAATCGGTTTGTAGAATTATCGGTATATGCCCACTTTTTGGTATGTTCATTGCAAGTATCTGTCAGTATAACTATGGTGGAGGGTATCCAAAGTTCGGCCCAGCCGAGCTTAACGCTTTTTCATTTAAAAAAATTTTTTTTCCTTAAAAAATTCAACAACTAATTTTGCTTTAATTTCAATTAATTTTTTTCATAACAATTATTTAAAGAAAATATTTTTTTCGAATCTCGATTTTTTTTTCAAATTATACAAATATTTTTATTAATAAATATTTCCTCTTTCTTTTTCATTACAGGTAAGATGTCACAGAAAAATCTATTCCCATGCAAGGTATTAAATTATGTTTTCTAACATTCACAATTTTGTAATAATTTTGAATATTTTATTATACCGATTTTTTTCCTACACCATTAAAAAAAATTTTCATATCAGTGAAATTATTTAAATTGACCTGGGCAATTTTTGCTGCATGCTAATCATATATTTCCTGACTAACAAAACCAAATTTGTAATTCTTGGGAAATATGTTTTTTATTTTCCATAAAAAGTAAATCCCATTCAAATATCCTTTAGTCCTCAAAACAAAAACCACAAACATGCA
>NW_026876609.1:0-19935 GCF_032173495.1 Musca vetustissima
GTTGCAATTTACATAAATTGATTTTTCGGTAAAACTATTTTAATTCTATTGTTGTTGTTGAAACAGTGGGTGATGTCAATACAGAACACAGAGATGTTTTAAGATGATTTTTTCATTATTTAATTTAATTTTATTTTTTTTATTATTATACCCTACACAACTATGTTGTCAGGGTATTATAGCCAATGAAGACCCCTATTGTTTTTGGGAAAGATCGGTTAATATTTAGGGGATGAAATGGACCAAATACTACATTTTTGTCGGTTTCTCTGGTCGCTCCAGAGGTCGCAATAATGGCTCGAACATCGTGAAATTTTGCTTGGAGAAGGGGGTCGGGCCAAAGAATAAGCATGCCTGTTTTGATAAAGATCGGTCAATATTTAGCGGGTCAAATGGACCCTGACTTTTGTGTGAAAAATGACAAAATTTTTATTCTATAGCATATATATTTACCACTGAAGGACATAGACCCGGGAAGTTGATATTATATCCAAGAGGAGTGGTTGACCTTTAAATTAAGACCAATTATATTATTGTATGTGCTCGGATGTGAGAGTTACACCTAAATATTTACAAGTATCTCCGTATTCGTATATTATTTAGTAACCCATTATCACTCTAGAGAGCGGAACTATATCGCTGATCGCTTTGAAATGTTCCATGAGGTTCCGGGTATGGTCAAGGACAACGCCTCTAAATTTCGGTGATGATCAGATAATAATTTTGGAATGAAGTGCACCGAAAACTTAATTTTTTGTTTTATTTTCGAGTCGATCCATAGACCACAAATGAAAGCCGAACATCAAAACACAACCCACGGTGAAGGAAATCTTGACAATAGCTGTACTGAATACTCGTAATATGTCAGTGTGAGGAAGAGGTGCTGTTTACCTCTATCGGGCAAGAGGGTGCAAATATCACGAAATATTGCCCAGGCTCGGAATAAATATCCGCAGAAAATTTGAGTTCCGTGGTAGTTGTGTAGGGTATCGAATGGTCGGCCCCGTCCGACTATACTGCTCCGCTCACTGGTTTTTATTGCAAAGTGATAATGCTATTAATCATATAAAATACTTTAAATTTGGGTTTATTTATTTTTTTTTCATTTGTTTCTTTTAATTGATTTAAGATTACATTTATGTTTAGTAATATTAAGAATTTAAAAATTGAAGAGAAGCTATGTAAATTTATAGAGAATGTCAAGCCAAATTTCTCTTATATTTGAATTTAATTTAAATAAAATTAAGAACATGTATATTGAATAGAAGATCAATAACATCTGTTTGATTTCTCTTATTTAGACAAGGTTCATTGTTGTCAATGTAGGGGTTGCAACGCAGTACATGCTTATCTCTGTTAGGAACATTAGGTTGTTGCAACCAGGTTGGGAGGGCACATCATGCAACATAACATCAAGTTGCAATGCAACATTTTGAAAGACATCCGTTTCCTTTTTAGCTATTTCCTACCTTTCTCTACAAACTCTTAGTGTGAGAGAGATATTCTTCTGTCTTCTTTCCTTTTCCTCTTTTTCTTATTTGTTATCTCTTTCTGGTTTTTTTAAACAAACATGCACGCAAATAAATGTATTTTGTGTAGCTCGATGGTATTTTAGGAAACTTTGGTATTTCGAATCCCCCCTCCGACGAGATATAAGGCCGGATGCAAAGCGTGCATTGCCATAATAGTTACTCCTTAAAATTACACCTACCATTTCTAGCTCAGTTGTATGCTACATTAAAGAAATGGCGCCCAACGTGGTGCCGAATGTTGAAATGATTTCTTTCAAATAACACCTAGCGTAAAGCTACTTATGTTCGGTTCCTATTATTTCCTTTTAATTCCTATTCTTTTTATTTTCGTTTCTTCTTTGTAGTATTGGTAATCTAATTGGAATTCGTTTAAGGTCATTTAATTATCCTAAATTGACCATTAGTTTCCATACTTCTCTTCTACATCTTTCTATCTTTACGAAGTTTATGAATTTGTTTTTCTGAAGTGGTGGTTTGGAATACAGATCTTGAACTCTGATTGTAGTTAAATCTGTCCTCACACATGGATGTCTCACAAATACATAAATTATCTTATTCTTTTGGACTAGCAGAACGGTTGTATCTGTACCAAAGAGTGAAATCTTTCTTTACACTTATTGTCTATCTTCGTCTTTCGGATGTTGCTTTTTACAAGGAACCTTGTTTTAAATATTGAGTGGTCAAACAGATATAATGATTTATATAGAATTTTGGCATTCCGAATTCCTTTATTTTTCCGAAATTATTAATTGATTTAATTTACTATGTTTTTTAATTTTACATTTTGATTGAAATTTGAAATTTCGTTTTCACTGTTCTCAGAAATTATTGAAAATTTATAGGGTTATACGAAATAATTTAACAGCAATTAATTCTTTTTACATATCAACATTTTTAGTAATTTTCATTATATTATGATTTCGTTATTGAGATTGTAGAAAATTTTTATTTTCTATTTTGTATAACGAAATTTAATTTAATTCGAATTTTTTAATTATTTTCTCAACTTCATAAAATTATATTGAAGAAAGCTTAACATTTTGAGTTTTTTTTTTTGGTTTATTTCAATTACAAAAAAAAACTTCGAAATTTATAAGTATAGATTATAAAATATATAATCTAAAAATTTTATTGAATTATAGTTTATCGACTTTGCATCAAATTGATTTTTTCTTTTTTTTGAAAACGCCATCGTTGATTAGAATTTTCTCAAATTGAGTTTTCAGTGAGGGCTGTATTTTCTTTTGTTTCCTTTGATAAAGGATTTATTTTCTTGTTGACATAATGGCTAGTGAGCAAGAGAATACGGACCTCAATGTGTCCTTTGACCCGCAAACATTGTGTGGTGCTTGTGCCTCTGTTATTTCATCGAAAGCTCACTATGTTAAAACAAATTGCGGACACAAATTCCATAAAACCTGTCTTGCAAAAGTTGAAAAAATTAGACCATTTTGCCCAATTTGTAACTGCGCACACTTTGCCAGCAGTGGAGGAACGAACGTTCAGAGAAATGTTTGGCATTTCATTAAATAATTCTCAAAACCAGAACCAGGCTCCTTTGAATGTAAGTCGTGGTGGTCCACCTACTACAAATAATTCTTCCGTGACAGATTTGACCTCCAGACCTGACAAGGTCCTTCATATAATTTCGAACTGGAGAATAAAATTCACCGGAAGTTCCAATGGCATATCTGTGGAAAACTTCATTTACAGAATTGAAGCTCTGACATCTCAGACCCTCCAAAGTGATTTTGATTTGCTATGTCGTAACGCCAGTTCTCTCTTTGAGGGAAAAGCGGCGGATTGGTTCTGGCGATACCATCGCTCAGTTCTGGCTGTCAATTGGAAGCTCTGAGACAGATTCAGACTCCGATGTTGATATCAGAGAATTAATTCGAGAATAACTCCTTGCAAGAGAGAAATTCTATTTATCAGTTTATTGACGTTTTTCTGATTTTCACTTTAGCCATCAATATTCAGTCTTGAGATAACATCTCCCTTGCCTTAAAACTAACTACAGTTTATTTCTAAAGTATTGCTAGTTTTTTTTAAGACAAAGTTTGTCTTTTCTAAAAATAAAAGAAATAAATCATCGATGTTGATATCAGAGAATTAATTAGAGATAGAAAACAGAAACAGGGAGAAAGCTTTGACAATTTTTATGAGTCGGTAGTAGAGCTTACTGACCGATTAAAAGAACCCCTTTCCAATACCATGCTAGTTGAAATACTCAGGCGCAATTTGCTGCCTGAGATACAACATGAAATTTTGAATTTGAGAATAACGTCCTTGCAAGAGTTGAGAGACATTTGTAGGAGAAGAGAATTTTTCTTGCAGGATGTTCGCCGTAAACACGGATTAGGATTTTCAAAGCCCGTGTTGGTTTCCAAACGAGTTTCCGAATTAGAGGAAGCTGTAGGAAGTGAAGATTTGGAGCCATTGAATGATTCGGGTGATCAGATAGCTGCAGTTAGTTTCACTTGTTGGAACTGTCACCAGTCTGGTCATCGCTATCAGGACTGTTTGGCGGACAGGACTGTATTTTGTTACGGATGTGGTACTCCAAATATATACAAGCCAAATTGTAAGAGGTGTTGTCCAAAAAACTACAAACCGAACGCACCATCGGGTGCACAAAAACCAAAGAACCCAGACTTGGAATAACACTTTTAAAGAAACAGGATGCTGATAGCCCCAATATAGTAATTCCAACCAATAATAATTCAAAAATTCAGAATAGTAATGAACTTACCACTAATAATTTTCATATATATAAGCCTTTGCATGTTAGAGTACGAGAATATTATGAAGCTAGAAAAAGAATATTTAACGAGGAACCCAGAGTGACACCATCTAGGTCGGCCAATAGAATTCGTAGTTTTTGGAAGAAAGTTAAAAGTATAAAGAGGAATTTTGTTAGTTCTGTCCTTGATAAGCCTTCCGATGTAAGGCCATATGCTGAGGTGGTCCTCTTTGGGAAAAATATGATAGGTCTTATGGATACAGGTGCTTCATTGTCCTGCATTGGTTCAAAAGCAGCAGTGGATTATCTAGAATCCGGAAAACCATATAAGCCAATTAAGTCTTCCGTAAAAACAGCTGATGGTAAAAGCCAAAATGTTATGGGATATGTCGAAACCCAAATTTCTTTTAAAGGATTAGAAAAGGACATTTTAATTTTTATAATCCCAAGCCTCGATAGAGATCTGTTTTTAGGCGTCGACTTCTGGACTTTGTTTGATCTTCTGCCGCCAGGATTAGTAACCCAGGACCATGTTTCCGATAGCCTCTCATTCGTATGTGAAATAGCTCCTCAAGTCGAACTTTCTGATTGTCAGCGCCATAAGTTAGATAAGGTTATAAATCTCTTTCCATCCTTTGCCAAGCAAGGCATAGGAAAAACCCATCTTCTTCACCATATAATTGACACTGGGACCGCTAAGCCAATCAAGCAGAGGCATTTTCCGGTTTCTCCAGCAATTGAGAAATTAATTTATGCCGAACTTGATCGTATGTTGGAACTAGGAGTCATAGAGGAATCTAACAGTGCCTGGTCTTCTCCAGTGGTTCTCCACAGGAAGCCAGGAAAAAATCGTCTATGTCTAGATAGTCGGAAACTAAACTCAGTCACTGTTGGCGATGCTTACCCTCTTCCTCACATTGATGGTATATTAAGTGGATTGCCCAAAGCCGAATTCATTACCGTCTTAGATCTGAAGGATGCCTTCTGGCAGATCCCGTTGGATCAGCAATCTCGAGAGAAAACAGCATTTACTGTCCCTGGGAGACCGCTTTACCATTACACGGTAATGCCGTTTGGGCTTTGTAATGCGCCCCAGACCATGTCCCGGTTAATGGACAAGGTCATTCCGCCGGCTCTCAGGACAGAAGTGTTTGTTTATCTCGATGATTTGCTGATTGTTTCGGACTCTTTTGATAGGCATCTTGAAGTTCTAAGGTTGGTGGCAGGGAAGATTAAGGAATCAGGTCTTACCATCAATGTTGAGAAGAGTAGTTTTTGCGTTTCGGAGGTTAAGTACCTTGGACATTTGGTTGGTGGTGGTGTGATTAGGACGGACCCAGAAAAGGTGTCCGCAATAACAGACTTTCCGGTTCCACAATCTGTTAAGCAGGTGCGACGTTTTCTTGGCATGACAGGTTGGTATAGAAAGTTTATTAGGGACTACGCGTCTATTGCTACACCTCTCACAGACCTCACAAAAACTAAGCGCAAGTTTGTCTGGAATAAAGAAGCGCAGGCATCTTTTGAGGCTTTAAAGACCCATTTGAGCTCCGCTCCAGTTCTGCATAGCCCAGATTTCTCACAGCCGTTCTTTATACACTGTGATGCTAGTAGAACTGGTATAGGAGGTGTATTGGTCCAGAAAGATGCGGACGGCGAAGAGTTTCCTATTGCCTTTATGTCAAAGAAACTCAATCAAGCCCAACGTAACTATTCGGTGACCGAACAAGAATGCTTAGCAGCGATGCTAAGTATTAAAAAGTTTAGAGCTTATGTGGAAGGACATGAGTTCACTGTGATCACTGATCATGCATCACTAAAGTGGCTCATGTCCCAAACAGATCTAAGCACGCGGTTAGCTCGATGGGCCTTGAAGCTTCAGGGATATAAATTTTCTATTCAGCATAGACGAGGTTGTCAGAATGTAGTCCCTGATGCTCTCTCTAGAACCAATACTGAAGATTTGTCATCATTGGAGTTAGCTGACATGTTTGTTGATGAAATTGATAACTCTCCAGGTCCTGAATTAGATAGCGGTATGTTCGTGGATTTGAGTTCTGCGCATTTTCAATCACAAGATTACAAAGAGTTTCTAAAGAAAGTAGAGAAATCGTCTGAAAATGTGCCTGACTTAAAGGTTATTGAAAAGGAGATCAGGTGCAAGACGATTTGTCCTGGAAATTGTGGATCCCGCAGACGATGATACCGGAAGTTTTGAAAAGAGCTCATGACGATTCTCTATCTGCTCATGGCGGTATAAATAAAACGTTGTTTAAGTTGAGGAAGTACTATTTTTGGCCTAATATGGTAGTCGATGTACGAAATTATATTAATGGCTGTGAAATTTGTAAGGCTAGTAAACATCCTAACCAAACACTTCGTCCACCTATGGGTAGGACTTCCGAAACTCATAGATTTTTTCAAAAGATCTACGTAGATTTTTTGGGGCCTTATCCTAGGTCGAAGTCTGGGAACATAGGTATTTTCGTTGTGTTGGACCACTTTACAAAGTTTCCATTTTTGAAGGCAGTAAAGAAATTTTCAACTGATATAGTTGTTAAATATTTGGAAGAGGAGCTTTTTCATACGTATGGGGTGCCAGAAATAATAGTGTCTGATAACGGATCTCAGTTCAAATCAAAACAATTCAGCCAGTTTCTTGCCCGTTATAGCGTTAATCATTTGTTCACTGCTATTCACGCCCCTCAGGCAAACGCGTCCGAGCGTGTAAATCGATCAGTATTGGCGGCAATTAAATCATACGTCTCTGCTGATCAAAAAGATTGGAATTTGTTGTTGAGCAATATCAGCTGTGCACTTCGCTCTACTATTCATTCGGCTATAGGGACATCCCCGTATTACTTGACTTTTGGCCAGCATATGGTTACAAATGGTAAAACCTATCAGCTTTTACGCCAGCTCCAGGTACTGGAAGATAGGACAATATGTTTTGATAAATACGACTCTCAAGCCATTGTCGGCAGCAAAGCCAAAGACGTTATGCATAAATAGTTCCTTAGAAACGAGAAGACCTATAATCTCAGATGCAGAGAGGTAACCTATAATGTGGGCCAAGAAGTATTCCGCAGAAACTTCAAACAAAGTGACTTTGCTCATGGCTACAACAGTAAATTGGCTCCTACATTCCTGAAGGCTCGAGTTCGGAAGCGTCTGGGAAATAGTAATTATGAGCTTGAAGATCTCCAGGGAAAGCTTTTAGGTGTCTTTCATGCGAAGGATATTAGACAATAAGAGTTTATTGCAAGCGGGATCAGCTTTGGTGGAAAATAAATTTACCCCCAAATTCTGATTTTGGGTGGGGAGAATGTAGAGGCGCTTGCAATCTATATAATACTAATATCGAATTTTCTTTAATCTGCATATTTTTAAACTAGTCTTTTGTAACGGTTGGTATTAGGCGACCTCTACCTGTCGTTTGAATGTGTAAACTGAAAACGATGAAAGATATGTTTCGTCCATTTTGTCACCAGGAAGTCTTGAGATAACATCTCCCTTGCCTTAAAACTAACTACAGTTTATTTCTAAAGTATTGCTAGTTTTTTTTAAGACAAAGTTTGTCTTTTCTAAAAATAAAAGAAATAAATCATCTATTTGCTTAATTGCCCAGTAAGTAAATCATCATTATTATTTCTGATGAATTTTTAGTTGGTCGAATTCCTATTTTTGCGTATATTTTTCTCTTTATCCCCAGCGCTGATATTTCATTTCAAAGAGATACCATGTATTTCTTCATGTATATGAATTAACACAAGAAACTGCAAATTCGCCGTCGTTAAATTTCATATTCTTCTTATTGATTTCTTCGTTTTGGGATAAATTCCTAAAGGTAAATATTGTTGTTATATTAGTTCTAAAATTGTTTCTTCTTCATTTGCCACTTCCTAATATGGTACAATTTATTGTTGCTTTGCCAGGTCTCCAGCATCTCCAATTTTGATGACACTCAAATTTTTGTTGTTGTCTCTGCGCTGCGTTTTTTCTTCAACTGCCTTTTGTATTTTTATGATCGAACATACAGATCAGTATTCATCAACGATTGCGACATTCAGACCGAGGAAAGGCGTGAAACATTTCTAGCGAAGTCTTCTGTGTTTTGGTGTGATAAGTTTATATAAAAATCATAAATTTATTAAAAAAAAACAGTGCTCAAAAAAATCTGTCAAAAGACAGAGTAAAGAAAGGAAAAACGATCAAATTTTGTATATACAGTGTCAAAGTGAGACCAAGTCAATTGAAAACTTAAAATTACAAGAAGAAGTGCGAAAAACACAACATAATATTAAGAAAAAAGGTAGTAATTCAGTCTGAAAAATAATTTATCTAAGATGCTATTATGCAAATCAATGAATTTAAAAAAAATAATTAGAATTTAAAAATTTATCATTCCTAAGTGAATGTAATATTTTTTTTCTATTTGTCTTTGGTGAACATTTTTTCTATTTACTTTGCTAAAAATATTGTAAAACCAGTGAGCGGAGCAGTATAGTCGGACGGGGCCGACCATATGATACCCTACACAACTACCACGAAAAGCACACTTTCGGCGGTTCTATATTCTGAGCCTAAGCAATATTTCGTGATATTTGCACCCTTTTTACCGATTTTAGATCAACAACTCCATATTTGCATATTTTCCAAAATATTTTTTATTGAAGTGAATTTTTACACCATAAAATAAAAAATTGGTCACTTTAGGTTTTGGTTGATTTGACTCTCGGAAAATCGACCGATCAACATCTAAACAGCCGCTGTAAGTATTTGATCAGATCCCCTTCACCTTGTAAAATATGTGATGTTCTGCATATAATAATTGACTCTAGAGCGACTAGAAAATCTGACAAAATTAAAGTTTTTGGTTCATTGCACCCCCTGAATGAAATCTCAACTTCACCGAAAACCATAGGCGTCGTCCTTGACCATAATCGGAAGTTCATGTACAATTTCAAAGCTATCAGTGCGACACTTCCGTCCTCTAATGGAGTAATAGTAAAAATATGCACATAGTCACCTTTACTTAATTACGTATAACTCCCGCATCGGGTTACATACAGCCATATAATTGGTATCAATTTGAAGGTCAACAACTCATCTTGGACAAAATATCAACATCTCGAGTATATGTCCTTCAGGAGCAAGTATATACGCCCCAGAATAAAAATTTTGTAATTTTTCACACAAAAATCAGGGCCCATTTGACCCGCTAAATATTGACCGATCTTGATCAAAACATGCATGCTTATTCTCTGGCCCGATCCCCTTCTCCATGCAAAAATTCTCTGGAGCGACCAGAAAAACCGACAAAAATTCAGTATTTGGTCCATTTCATCCCCTAAATATTAACCGATCTTTCCCAAAAACAATAGGGGTCTTCATTGGCCAGAACCCATCCTACATGCAAAATTTCGTGAAGATTGGTACATAACTGTGGCCTGTATCGTGTTTACAAATTATAATGGACAGACGGACGGACGGACGGACACACATGTCTAGATCGATTCAGCTAGTCGAGATATGACGATCGGTATACTTAAAGGTGGGTCTAGGACCAATATTTCGCGGTGTTACAAACATTTGGGGCTGCACAAAGCTATAATACCCTGACAACATAGTTGTGTAGGGTATAAAAAGAAACAAGTGAAATAACAACAATAACAAAACCAGTGAGCGGAGCAGTATAGTCGGACGGGGCCGACCATGCGATACCCTACACAACTACCACGAACTCTAACTTTCTGAGGATGTTTATTCCGAGTCTGAGTAATATTTCGTGATATTTGCCCCCTCTTGTCCGATTAGAGGTTAACAACACCTCTTCCTTACTTTTTTCGAATATTCAGTACAGTCCTTCTAATTACTTGTCCTGATTACCTTCACGGTGTGTTGTGTTGTGATTTTCGGATTATACTCTACTCGAAAACACACAAAAAATTATGTTTTCGGTCCATTTCATCCCAAAATTTGAATCTGATCATCACCGAAAATTGTAGGCGTTGTTCTTGACCATAACTGGAACTTCATGAAAAATGTCAAAGCCATCAGCGCGATATTTCTCCCTCTAATGTGGTAATGGGTTACTGAATAATATCTGAATACGTAAGCACCTGTAAATATTTGACTGTAACTCCCATCTGAGTAGATACATCACTATATTTGGTATCAATTTAAAGGCCAACCACTCCTCTTGGATATGCTATCAACTCCTGGGGTCTACATCCTCCAGGAGTAAATATGTATGCCATAGAATACAAATTTTGTCATTTTTCACACAAAAGTCAGGGTCCATTTGACCCGCTAAATATTGACCGATCTTTATCAAAACATGCATGCCTATTCTCTGACCCGATCCCCTTCTCCATGCAAAAATTCGCGGTGTTTGGGCCATAATTGCGGCCTCTGGAGCGACCAGAAAAACCGAAAAAAATTTAGTATTTGGTCCATTTCATCCCCTAAATATTAACCGATCTTTTCCAAAAACAATAGGGGTCTTCATTGGCCAGAACCCATCCTACATGCAAAATTTCGTGAAGATTGGTCCATAACTGTGGCCTGTATCGTGTTTACAAATTATAATGGACAGACGGACGGACGGACGGACGGACAACGGACACACATGTCTAGATCGACTCAGCTAGTCGAGATATGACGATCGGTATACTTAAAGGTGGGTCTAGGACCAATATTTCGCGGCGTTACAAACATTTTGGGCTGCACAAAGCTATAATACCCTGACAACATAGTTGTGTAGGGTATAAAAACCAGTAAGGAAAGTAGTAAAGTCGGACGGGGCCGACTATATGATACCCTTCACCACTTTGAGTATATTCAACAGATGAATCCTAACAGAAGTCGCATTTTTAAAGGACCAGTTAAATGAAATTGGAACCATAAACACGTCATTCTGCAACCGATACTAAATTGTTCATTTGGTCAGATATAGAAGCTATATCTAAATCTGAACCGATTTCAGGAAACTTAACACACATCATTCTAGACCTAATTTGCTACGCTGTGCCAAATTTCGAGCAAATCGAAAGATATATAGGGACTTTGGTGCACAATTTACATTAAATCTGACGAAAGTATATGTGGGAGCTATATATAAATCTGAACCGATTTTCAGGCAACTTTACACACATCATTCTAGACCTAATTTGCTACGCTGTGCCAAATTTCGAGCTTAAATCGACTCAAAAAGTGATTCTATGCATATTCTCAAAAGGAGCCATGGGTCTATCTCGATTATTTTTGCATGTTACAAACATATGCACAAAACCAGTAAGGAAAGTAGTAAAGTCGGACGGGGCCGACTATATGATACCCTTAACCGCTATGGGTATATTAAACTGGACTATTAGCATGAAATTGGATGAAATAAAATATGTGATATTTATCTAAATGTTAATCTACGTAGATCTATCCATAAAGTATGTAAATCGACTTCAAACAAATATAAATGGGTCATCCGTTGGGCTATGTCTGTACTTCTAGAAAACGCAACTACATAATTCTATGCTCAATTTTGTACGTTGTGCAAAATTTGATGTCAAACTGACTAACATGAGGAGTTTGATGCCCAATTTACTTGAAATCGGGCGAAAATATATATGGAAGCTCTATCCAAATATTAAGCGATTTCAAACAAACTTGTGACAGAAGGTTAGACTAATTTCAGAACGTTTTGTTCCTATTGGTTCTTGGTGCGTCAATTACTTAAAATCAATCTATAATAAAAAGGAGCTATATCTAAATCTGGACCGATTTTCACGAAACAACGCAGACATCACTCTAGGCTCAATTCAGTACGTTATGCCAAATTTTGTGCAAAACGAAAGATATATAGGGACTTTGGTGCAACATTTACATGAAATCGGACGAAACTATATGTGGGAGCTATATAGAAATCTGGACCGATTTTCACGAAACTTGGCAGACATCATTCTAGACTCAATTCAGTACGTTATGCCAAATTTCGGGCAAATCGAAGGATATATATGGACTTTGGTGCACCATTTACATGAAATCGGACGAAACTATATATGGGAGCTATATGTAAATCTTGACCTATTTTCACGAAACTTGGCAGACATCATTCTAGGCCTAAATGATTAGGCTGTACCAAATTTCGTGCAAATCAAAAGATATATAGGGACTTTGGGGCACCATTTGTATGAAATCGGACGAAACTGTATATGGGAGCTATATCTAAATCTGGACCGATTTTCACGAAACTTGGCAGACATCACTCTAGGCTTAATTCAGTACGTTATGCCAAATTTCGTACAAATCAAAAGATATATAGGGACTTAGGGGCACCATTTACATGAAATCGGACGAAACTATATATGGGAGCTATATCTAAATCTGGACCGATTTTCACGAAAATTGGCAGACATCATTATAGGCCTAAATGATTAGCCTGTACCAAATTTCGTGCAGATCGAAAGATATATAGGGACCGTTTACATTAAATCGGTTAAATATATATATGGGAGCTATATCTAAATCTGAACCGATTTTTCCCAATTTCAATAGGGTTCGTCCTTGGGCCGAATAAGTGACCTATGCCAAATTTCATCCAATTCGGATCATAAATGCGACCTGTACTTTGTTTACAATTTAACATGGACAGACAGACAGACGGACGGACGGACGGACATGCATTAAATCGACTTAGAAAGTGATTCTATGCATATTCTCAAAAGGAACCATGGGTCTATCTCAATTATTTTTGCCTGTTACAAACATATGCACAAAGACATAATACCCTGTACCACAGCGTGGTGAAGGGTATAATCAGTGCAATTTGCCGTTGGAGCCAGTGATAAAGCTATACACACATTATACATATTTACATTTTTGAAAAATTCTGATTTTGTTAAGCTAATGATCATTTTGCATTCCTTTTGAATATGTATGTTGTGTGTGTAGGTATATCCCTTGCGCCAACTGCAAACTCTCCACTGTTAAACTGTTGGCTGATCGCAACATCTCTGTAGCTCACCAACGCAACATGTTTGATTCATACACAACTTAATCTTTACATAAAACTTTTGTATACAACACAACACAACATTTACATCTCTTAATCTTCAAACCAGCATTCAGCAGCATCATACCAGACTCTGAGAAAGTATAATTTCAACGAGGGAATCACAAGAGCGTACGTAAGTCATTGAACTCTTTGTTGTTTTGTTTTTGGTAAATTTTATAAAACGAAGAATGATGATAAAGAGAAATAATAAAACTGTAATAATGGTGACCAGATTTATGATAATTGTTGATGCATTGAAATAATAAAATATTTAAATACTTAACTAAGAGATTTAAATTAAAAACAAATGGTATTATATAAAAAGTAAAATTAAATAAAATTATAAACATAATAAATTATAAACAAAATTAAATTTTAATTTGAAATTCTCAAAAGAAATAATTTAATTTTGTTCAGCTGATATTATTGTATTTATTTATTTTTGAATATGGTCACCACTATTATTAGCTTTGTTATTAATGTTGTTGCAATTTACATAAATTGATTTTTCGGTAAAACTATTTTAATTCTATTGTTGTTGTTGAAACAGTGGGTGATGTCAATACAGAACACAGAGATGTTTTAAGATGATTTTTTCATTATTTAATTTAATTTTATTTTTTTTATTATTTTTTTATTGCAAAGTGATAATGCTATTAATCATATAAAATACTTTAAATTTGGGTTTATTTATTTTTTTTTCATTTGTTTCTTTTAATTGATTTAAGATTACATTTATGTTTAGTAATATTAAGAATTTAAAAATTGAAGAGAAGCTATGTAAATTTATAGAGAATGTCAAGCCAAATTTCTCTTATATTTGAATTTAATTTAAATAAAATTAAGAACATGTATATTGAATAGAAGATCAATAACATCTGTTTGATTTCTCTTATTTAGACAAGGTTCATTGTTGTCAATGTAGGGGTTGCTTATCTCTGTTAGGAACATTAGGTTGTTGCAACCAGGTTGGGAGGGCACATCATGCAACATAACATCAAGTTGCAATGCAACATTTTGAAAGACATCCGTTTCCTTTTTAGCTATTTCCTACCTTTCTATACAAACTCTTAGTGTGAGAGAGAGATTTGTTATCTCTTTCTGGTTTTTTTAAACAAACATGCACGCAAATAAATGTATTTTGTGTAGCTCGATGGTATTTTAGGAAACTTTGGTATTTCGAATCCCCCCTCCGACGAGATATAAGGCCGGATGCAAAGCGTGCATTACCATAATAGTTACTCCTTAAAATTACACCTACCATTTCTAGCTCAGTTGTATGCTACACATTATAAGAAACAACCTTATATCTGACGAAATGAAAATGTTAGTATAGTTTGCAGAATGACATGTTTATGGATCCACTTCCATGTTAATGGTCCTTCAAAAATTCCATGTCTGTGGTGAAGTGGTGAAGGGTATCATATAGTCGGCCTCGTCCGACTCTTTCCTTACTGGTTTAAAGCTTATTTTTTCAAGGACCATTAGAAGCTTGAATCTTTTAAAGAATTTTTTGCAAGGACAATTAGAAGCGTGGGTTTAAAAAAATAAAAGGATTATATTTTCAAAAGTTAGTAGAAGCGTGGATTTTTTAAGATTATTTTCTCCAAAAACTTGTAGACGGGTGGATTTTTTAAGATTATTTTTTTCAGAAACTAGTAGAATCGTGGATTTAAAAAAAATTATCTTTTCAAAGCACGCTTCTACGAGGATTTTTTAAAATTATTTTCTCAAAAACGGGTTGAAGAGTAAATTTTTAAAGAGTAATTTTTCAAGGGCCAGTTGAAGTGTAGATTTTTTAAGAATACTTTTTCAAGGACCAGTCGATGGGTAGATTTTTTAAGAGTATTTTTTAAGGACCAGTAGAAGCGTAGATTTTTAATGAGTATTTTTGCAAGGACCAGTAAAAAATTTAATTTTTTTAAATTCCTTTTTCATTGACCAAAAATCGTAGATTTTTATAGGATTTTTTAAGCATTCACTGAACCGTGGATTTTTTACCCTACACAACTATGTTGTCAGGGTATTATAGCTTTGTGCAGCCCCAAGAGTTTGTAACACCGCGAAATATTGATCCTAGACCCACCTTTTAGTATACCGATCGTCATATCTCGACTAGCTGAGTCGATCTAGACATGTGTGTCCGTCCATCTGTCCATTATAATTTTTAAACACGATACAGGCCACAGTTATGGGCCAATCTTCACGAAATTTTGCATGTAGGATGGGTAAAGATCGGTTAAAATTAGGGGATGAAATGGACCAAATACTTAATTTTTGTCGGTTTTTCTGGTCGCTCTAGAGGCCGCAATTATGGCCCAAGCACCGGCAATTTTTGCATGGATAAGGGGATCGGGCCAGATAATAAGCATGCATGTTTTGATAAAGATCGATCAATATTTAGAGGTTCAAATGGACCCTGACTTTTGTGTGAAAAATGACAAAATTTGTATTCTATGGCGTATATATTTACTCCTGAAGGACATAGACCCAAGTATATATCCAAGAGGAGTGGTTCACCTTTAAATTGATACCAATTATATGGTCGCATGTACTCGGATGTGGGAGTTACACGTAAATATTTTCAGGAGCTTACGTATTCATATATTATTTAGTAACATATTACCACAATAGAGGAGAGAAATATAGCCCTCATCGCTTTGAAATTTTCCTTGAGGATCCAGGTATGGTCAAGGACAACGCCTATAATTTGTGATGATTAGATTAAAATTTTGGGATGAAGTGGACCCAAAACTAAATTTTTTGTATTTATATCCTACACAACTATGTTGTCAGGGTATTATAGCTTTGTGCAGCCCCAAAAGTTTGTAACGCCGCGAAATATTGGTCCTAGACCCACCTTTAAGTATACCTAGACATGTGTGTCCGTCCGTCCGTCTGTCCATTATAATTTGTAAACACGATACAGGCCACAGTTATGGACTAATCTTCACGAAATTTTTCATGTAGGATGGGTACTGGCCAATGAAGACCCCTATTGTTTTTGGGAAAGATCGGTTAATATTTAGGGGATGAAATGGACCAAATACTAAATTTTTGTCGGTTTTTCTGGTCGCTCCAGAGACCGCAATAATGGCCCGAACATCGTGAAATTTTGCATGGAGAAGGGGATCGGGCCAAAGAATAAGCATGCCTGTTTTGATAAAGATTGGTCAATATTTAGCGGGTCAAATGGACCCTGACTTTTGTGTGAAAAATGACAAAATTTGTATTCTATAGCGTATATATTTACCCCTGAATTACATAGACCCGAGAAGTTGATATTATATCCAAGAGGAGTGGTTGACCTTTAAATTAATACCAATTATATTGTTGTATGTGCTCGGATGTGGGAGTTACACCTAAATATTTACAGGTATCTCCGTATCCGTATATTATTTAGTAACCCATTATCACTCTACAGAGGGGAACTATAGCGCTGATCGCTTTGAAATGTTCCATGAGATTTTAGTTATGGTCAAGGACAACGCCTATAATTTTCGGTGATGATCAGATAATAATTTTGGAATGAAGTGGACCGAAAACTTAATGTTTTGTGTTATTTTCGAGTCGATATATAGACCACAAATGAAAGCCGAACATCACAACACAACCCACGGTGAAGGGAATCTGGACAATAGCTGTACTGAATACTCGTAATATTCGGAAAATATGTCAGTGTGAGGAAGAGGTGCTTTTTACCTCTAATCAGGCAAGAGGATGCCAATATCACGAAATATTGTCCAGGCTCGGAATAAACATCCGCATAAAATTTGAGTTCCGTGGTAGTTGTGTAGGGTATCGTATGGTCGGCCCCGTCCGACTATACTGCTCCGCTCACTGGTTTTTCGAATCGAATTTTTGTATTTTTTCGAAAATCATAACACAACACACGGTGAAGTGAATCTGGACAAGTAATTAGAAGAGCTGTACAGAATATTGGGATATTCGGAAAATATGTATATGTAAGGAAGAGGTGCTATTGATCTCTAATCGGTCAAATATCACGAAATATTGATCAGGCTCGAAATAAACATACGCAAAAGTTAGAGTTCCGTAGTAGTTGTGTGGGGTATCATATGGTCGGCCCCGTCCGACTATACTGCTCCGCTCACTGGTTTTAATAATAATTCTTAATGAGCGTGGATTTTTTTTTGAAGCATAGTTTTCAAGCATTATCAAAAGCCTTGCTTCTTCAAGAATACTTTTCACTGAATCGTGAATTTTTAAGCTTATACATAAGTTTCGATTTTAAAGAATGTTTTTAAGCATACACTGAAGGGTAGATTTTTAAGGACTATTTTTTCAAGAATTTACTGAATCGTGAATTTAAAAAAAAGTTTCTTTTAACATACACAGAACTTTCGATTTTTAGAACATTTTTCAAGCACAGAATCGTGAATTTAAAAAGAAGCGTGGATTTTTAAATAATATTTATCTAGCATTCACAGAAGCGTGGAGTTTTGAAAAAAATATTTTTCAAACAGGCGTGGATTTTTCGAGAACAAGAACATAAAACATATATTTTGAAGAACCGCTAGCAATCAATCGTGGACTTTTTAAAAAAAGTATTTTTCAAACATTCACAGAGGTTTTTAAAGAATATTATATTTTTAATACATTCACTGAATCATGGATTTCTAAAAGAATATTTTTTCATGTGTTCAGAAAAGCGTGAATTCCTTAAAGAACAGCTTTTATGCATTCAGAAAATCCTGGATTTTCCAAACAATATTTTTTCATGCATTCAAAAAATTTTGAGGACATGCATAGAATCACTTTCTGAGTCGATTTATGCATGTTCGTCCGTCCTTCTGTTCACAAGTTTTTAATATTTTTAACCCTTGTGTACTCATAGAAGATGTGCGTCGATAGGTTCCATCTTCAGGCTTCATATTGATTTGATAAAACAATTACGATGGATAAAAAACTTTAATTTTCTGAAATGGATTTTATGCTAAGAAAGCCGACATTTGTTTATATACCTGAAGAACTGAAGAATTACAAAGCTTTCGTCAACGATTTAGTAGCACTTAAAGCGTGCAAAGCCATTGATAGAGAAGTGTATAAATCGGAATAGAAAAAGTTCCTCTACCATTAGTTTAAGCGCATGAAATGTGTATAAATCAAGCTGGAAAATATTTTGAGAACATGTTCATTATTAGGCCAGAAATTTATATTAAAGTCATACTTTACTTTGCAGACATTAGTTAGAAAATACCAATTCCTCGTATGTACTTCATGGAAATTCGAACCTTCTGTATATGAATTCATTACTTTTACACTTTCGGCACTCCTTGTGAAACAGTATCAGACCACACATTTCATTTGAATTTCAATATGGTAGACCAATATGCTATGTGCACAATATGCATGTTAATGCGGCACACCTCGCCTACGCCTACCAACACACCTCCCACATGATAAACAGATGCAAACAAGTGCATGTACATTTTACATGAAATTTAAAATCAGAACCAACTTATTTACATTGCGGTAAGTACTTTTCATTAAAAACATATTATCCAAATGCATTCAATGCGAATATGTCATCCCATTCAATAACCGAAACAAATCTTATATTTTGCAAGTGTTAATAAAATTCACAGAAATTTCAATTTGCAATATAAAAAGTGATTTGCAATATTATAAATATTAACAAGAGCAACCAACAAACAACTGCAAATAAAATAAATTTGAATTCAATATGTTTTGCAACCACATTTGTCCATTGGTAAATAATTCTCTGCTGTAACAATAGTTCTTTGGATTTAAATAAATATCGATTTCTATTCTGAAACCGCATACATTTTATTATTTATTTTCTTCTTTTAGTACACTTTTTTGCCATTCATGCTGAGCATGCTTTTGTGATGTGAGAGAGGACAAAGCGACAAATGTTTTTTTTTTGTCTTTTGTATAAAATTCACACCTGCAGCTTTTATATTGGGGCAAATAAAAAACAGGTATTTGTGTTACCTCCTAAGAAAACTACACAAACATCCATATGTTTGCACACAACCACTTTCTTCTTCCTTGCCATTCACTAAGGTTGCTTCGAACAATAAAACTGAACTGAAGAATGATAAAAATTGGTATTGTTAACCGTCGTCTATTGTTTTCGTCGTCTAAACATTTCACAAGAGTAAAATCCATCGACACAAACACATACGAACGAAATGTCATTTCCTCAAAGGATTTTATCGGTTTTTATTTTTTTAGCGATTATCTACAACAATCCGTAGTACCAAACCCAAAAACTGAGATATGTTTGTGGTGCAGTAGAACAAAAGAAAGGTAAAATAAACCAGTAAGGAAAGTAGTAAAGTCGGACTGGGCCGACTATATGATACCCTTCACCAATTTGGGTTTATTCTACATATGTAACCGAAAAGACGTCGCTGCACTGTTAAAAATTTAATCTTAATCAGACAAGCATTGAAATTATATATGGAAGCTACGATATATCTATATCTGAACCGATTTCAAGCAAACCTGCCAGAGACTAATTTATATTAACTACATTACGTTGTGTCAATCGGCCTAAGAATATATATAGGAGGTGTACACATCATTCTAGACTTAATTAAGTACGCTATGCCAAATTT
>NW_026876610.1:0-19877 GCF_032173495.1 Musca vetustissima
ATGAATTGCCTACCTTTACTACTTGTAAAATTTGGTGTAAAATGTCTTAGCGATAACTAAATCATATCAGAATACGTGTATCTATATTGGATTTAATTTAAAGATCAACGTCTCCTCTTCGATGTTCTTCATTAATAACTATATATGCTATAAAATGCAAAATTGGCCATTTTTCACACAAAAGCCTGGGCCCATTCAAACCGCTAAATATTGATCGAACCCATTAGTTTGTGGTCTTGCACACTATCCACCAAACAACACCGCCCTCAGATTTAGAAATAATTCCCATTTATTGTATACCGATTTGGACTTTTATTCCCTTCGCCATAGGGTGGACATTCAAAATAAATAAAATCGATCGGAACTTTTATGTGGAGCTTTGCCTTTTTTGGTAGGATCATTTGACGACCGATGAGAACCCATAATTCCTAAAAATTCGAATAATAAGAGGTGAGTCAATATTGATACTTTTTGGTCTGGAGATCATTTATGTGCAAAATTTCGAGGAATTTACAACGGAATGACAAATTTAATAAACACTTCAATCTTATGGTGGAGTGTATAATGAAGTGCATCAAGTTTACTTTTAATCGGTTCGGTTTACATGATATATTACAGAGATTGGCGTTTGTAAAGTGCATATGGATGACCTATTTATTTCCGTCCAATTTCATGAAAAGTTATATATTTGAGCCTCTCTTGTATATACCTAAAGTGTATAGTTGGTTCTGTCCGATGATGACCTTCTCTTATTGTTTTTTGTCCATCACTTCGCTGTTTCATATGTAATCGAAAATGTAATTTACATTTATATTTATAATATTAGATACGCAATAATTCAATACTTTGTGCCAAATTTCGTGCAAATCGAAAGATATTTAGGGACTTCAGTGCACCATTTACCTTAAATCGGACGAATATATATATGGGAGCTATATCTAAATCTGACCCGATTTTCATGAAACTTAGCACACATCATTCTCGGCTTAATTCAATACTTTGTGCCAAATTTCGTGCAAATCGAAAGATATTTAGGGACTTCAGTGCACCATTTACCTTAAATCGGACGAAAATATATATGGGAGCTATATCTAAATCTGAACCGATTTTTCCCAATTTCAATAGGGTTCGTCCTTGGGCCAAATAAGTGACGTATGCCAAATTTCATCCAATTCGGATAATAAATGCGAGCTGAACTTTGTTCACCAATTTAACATGCACAGACAGACAGACGGACGGACGGACATGCATAAATCAACTTAGAAAGTGATTCTATGCATATTCTCAAAAGGAACCATGCATCTATCTCGTTTCCTTTTGTATGTTACAAACATATGCACAAAGAGATAATACCCTGTACCACAGTGTGTTGAAGGGTATAAAAAAATATGCATAACAACTACACGTGTTGAATATTGCGTATGCATTGTTATGCTAAATAAATTCCCTTCATTCCATTTTAAATTAATGTTATAACATTTACATGTGCCCTTCTTTTGTTAACAAGAAGGTGTAGAAGAACACACTTAACTCCATTTAAGCCTTCTTCATATGAACATTAGAAAAATGTCACGGGGGATTTCACCTATGTGCCAAACAACAACAATTTTTAATTTTAGAAAATGGCAGTAAATTTATTACGTTTTATCATGTTTAGTTTAGAACGTAAACCCTACATGCACCCTGCAATAAAGGGGTGCATGGTTAGCGCCATAAATTACATACACCCTCAAATACAAGAATTTTAACCATTTATTTTATTTCACTTTCGTTCGTTCGTTCGTTTATTTCCATTCTATGTGTCATGACGTTCACATGTTCCTGTAACAAATGAAGCGAAGAACACTTGGAATTTCCATGATGAATTCAATGCGCGATACATAGCGCATGGGTGTTAGGGGGTTTGCCGAGCAATATGATAAATGAACATCATTTCATCATGCTCGTCAGTCCATCCATCCGTTCCTTTGTTAGCAAGGACGAATGGGTGATTTTTTTATTTCCTCCTATTTTAATTTAATAGCTTTGTAGCAAAAAATGGAAGGAAGGGCAACTATTAGAGATAATTTTTATTATGCTTGTACTAAAAAGTTTGTTATAAAGAAATTTGGAACATTTATAGTCAGTCTGTTTGAAATGGTGGGAGATATATTAAAATTATTGCCACTAAATGTTTATTGCTGTTGCTAAATAATAAATAACTGAGACATTGCTACAAAACTTATGGGGGAATAGTTTATCCAAAATAATTATAAACGTGTCGCATGTCTTTTATATTAATGGGGTCATTATTTCAGGTAATATAAGGGAAATTTAAATAATGTTTAAATATATTATTTTATTTTTTACAGCGGGTTAGAACATTCGGATAGTCTTAATATTCCCCATATGAAAATCAAAAAAACCCTTAAGAAAACATGTTCAAACATGTTCGCTGCTCCTCGGAGGAGCTGATAAGAAGCTGATAATGGAAGAAGAGAGGAAAGACATTGCTAAGATCTCGACAATGAAGAAACAGCTATCTGGGACAAAAATACTAGAACCGGCCAGGATGAACCGGATAACTAATAGCGAACAGCGGCCTTCTGGTTCACAAGTGAACACGAAGAATGCACTTTCGCCGTGGTAGGCAACAAAAGTGAGAAACCCAAACAAAAAATTACCGTTGTTGTTATGACTCGCTACTATAGATATATGAACCGGTTTCCATGATTCCATTCACATGTCATTCAGATATCAATGCAAAATTTGATGTTGATAGGAATGTCTTAGAGCTCTTGATGTACAATTTGGATGAAATCGGACAAACTTCAATATGGGAGCTATATAGTAATCTAAATCATTTTAAAGAATACATGACACACACCATTTGACGTACAGTAGCAATGAAAATTAAGTCACCTCCACCATTGTATGGAGGGTATGTTAAGTTTGTTTTTCCGACTGAGAAAGGGTACTGCAATTTTGCATAGAGTTGTCTATTGTCTGCAGGCAGGTCAGGTTCGATAATGGGCTATACAGGTCCCCTATGTAAGGTACGCCTAATTTTCGTAATTTTGTGCGCTATTTCAACGAATTAGTTTTAATTTGGTACTCTGGACGTGTGCCAAGTTGCGTTGAAATCGGTTCCGATTTAGATATAGATCCCATATATAGTTTCGTCCGATTTCAAGTAAATGGTGCACCAAACTCCTATTGTTTTTCGAGTGACACGAAATTTTGCACAACGTATTAAATTTAGACTAAAACAAGTAAAAATGTGCCTTTGACCCTTTATTGAGGAGGTACCAAAAGGCGTGCACCAACGGATCCCATCATCGGACTTGATCTGAGCTTTGTAAATAAGAATAGGTCGTGCAAAGTTTGGTTCAAGTCGGATGGTCTGTTCGCATGTAAACTCAATTATACCCTACACAACTATGTTGTCGGGGTATTATAGCTTTGTGCAGCCTCGTTTACAATGCCGCGAAATATTGGTCCTTTAAGTATACCGATCGTCATATCTCGACTAGCTGAGTCGATCTAGAGATGTGCGTCCGTCCGCCCGTCCATCTGTCCATTATAATTTGTAAATAAGATACAGGCCACAGTTATTGACCAATCTTCACGAAATTTTGCATGTAGAATGTATTCTGGCCAATGAATATCCCTGTTGTTTTTGGTAAATATTGGTTAATATTTACGAAATGAAATGAACCAAATACTTAATTTTTGTCGCTCCATACACCGCAATTATGTCCCAAATTTCGCGAATTTTTACATGGGGAAGGGGATCGAGCCAAAGAATAAGCATGCCTGTTTTGATAAAGATCGGTCAATATTTAGCGGGTCAAATGGATCCTGACTTTTGTATGAAAAATGACAAAATTTTTATTCTATAGCGTATTTATTTAATCCTGAATGACCTAGACCCTAGAAGTTAATAGTATATCCAAGAGGAGTGGTTCGCCTTTAAATTGATACCAATTATATTGTCGTATGTACTCCGATGCGGGAGTTGCACTTAAATATTTATAGGTGCATACGTATTCATACATTGTTATTAACCCATTGCCACACTAGAAGGCGAAAATATAGCGCTGATCGCTTTGAAATTTTCCATGAGGATCCAGGTTTAATTTTCTGTGATGATCAGATAATAATATTGGGATGAGGTGGACCAAAAACTTACTTTTTTGTGTTTTTTTTCGAGTTGATCTGTAGATCACAATTGAAACCGAACATCACAACTCACGTAGAAGGGAATATGGACAAGTAATTAGAAGGGCTGTACTGAATATTAGGAATATTTGTTGACCTTTAGTCGGTCAAGAGGGTGCAAATATCGCGAAATATTGCCCAACATCAGAATATAGAACTACAGAAAGTTATATTTTCGTGGAAGTTGTGTAGGGTATCATATGGTCTCACTGGTTTTTAGCATAATTTTGATCATTTTGTGGGTGAGGTACTAGAAGAAGTGGACCGATATTCCACATCTTGGAATTTGATTTGGTACTTGGGGTCTAAAACCAATATTTGGATGAGGCACAATTTGCCGTATCAAAGTGAATATTCTTATTAGACTTAATGCTGAGGGTATAAAAACGTGCCAAAACCCATTAAATACAGAATAATTGGAGTTACCTTCATATGGGGGCTATGCCAACACGTTGTCCGAAATATCTTATTTTCAATACCAAATCGCCTTGCTCCTAACAATGTCGGAACGAAATGTCAATACTCCAACTTAAATACTAGCTTCTGGCTTCCTGAAAGTTCCTATGTTCGTTGATATATTAACTGGTACATCAGATAGTCTCCATTCTTCGCAGGTTTGGCGTAGCCGCTTCCGACGTAGTTGAGGAAATGTCAGCGTTATAACATTCCTATTTTCTATGTTTTTGTATGGCCTTCAAACTGATCAGTTTCTATGTAGTTAACCCAAACCAACGTACTATTACAACAACACACAACTACTATAACACAAACAAAACTTGTAAATAGCAGATATATTTAAATAAGTGTGAACAACAACTTCTGTTCGTTTGTCTACCTGACTGTCACAATTGAAGTACTTAATCTTTGCAAAGCATTTAAAAGGATTAAAAACATTTTTACCCGCATGTAATTCTCTGTGACGACGTCACATCAACACCATTCTCATACACTTCTGTCACCTATTACTTAAAGCTCTCTCGCTCACTCTCTCTCTCTCACTCTCTCCCTATCTAACTGGTGACAGGAAATTGCTCTTAGAGTATTTCTCGTTTAATGCCACATAATGCCAATTTTCCGTGAACAGATTCTCTGATGCTTGTATTGGGATTTTCCGGGCTTAACTCAACAGTTATTTAATTGTACTTTAAATTGTAGATGGGTAATTTTTTGTTATTGTAAGAGCAAGGGAATGGAAGGAAAGGTTGCTACGTGTGTGTAGAAGCGTGTTTTTATTCCTAAACGAACTAAAAAGAAACATTGTCAATTCAAATGGTTTATCACTTGAAAATGCAGATTGAAAATGTATTTGGTTGTGGCAATACATATGTGTGTGTATGTGCGTGACACGTATTTGCACATATAACTAACATTCTATGTGTGTAGTAGATGAAAATGTATATGCAGAATAGAGTTCGATGCTGGGAATACAATACAATTTCCATATGATATTAAATATTTTATTGAGGCATTTTCCAACAAATCCTCTAAGTTTGATATGGATTATTTCAATGTATAGTGTAATATTACCTGGAAATATTCGTATGCTGAGGTATGTGGCTGGATTTTGGTTTATTCTGAATTCTAATGAAATAAAATGCATTTGCCGTCGGACGGGCCGACTATATGATACCCTTCACCACAATGGGTTTATTAAACAGGACTATTAACATGAAATTGGATGAAATAAAAGATGTGATATTTATCTAAATGTGAATGTACCTAGATCTATCCATAAACATGTCATTCGTTTGTAACAATGGGACAAAAGTATGTAAATCGACTTCAAACAAATATAAATAGGTCATCCGTTGGGTTATGCCTGTACTTCTAGAAAAAGCAACTACGTAATTCTATGCTCAATTTTGTACGTTGTGCAAAATTTGATGTCAATCTAACTAACAAAAGGAGTTTGATGTCCAATTTACTTAAAATCGGGCGAAAATATATATGTAAGCTACATCCAAATATGAAGCGATTTCAACGAAACTTGTCACAGGTTAGGCTATACTAATTTCAGTACGTTTTGTTCCTTGGTACGTCAATTACTTAACATCAATCTATAAAAATGGGAGCTATATCTAAATCTCAACCGATTTTCACGAAACTTGGCACACATCATTCTGGGCTAAATTTACATTAAATCGGACGAAAATATATATATTCTAAGACGATCTAGCCGTCTGTCTGTTGTAACCACGCTATCTTTAGAAGGAATTGAGATAGAGTGGAATTAAAATTTTGCATAGACTTGTCCTTTGTCTACAGGCTACAGGTGAAGTTTGCAACCAAATTCGAAATTGAAATTTGTTACATTGGGATCATTGTGGCATTTAGGCATAGAACCTCATATAATGATAACTCCAAGTGTTCGGTAATTCCCACACGATGTAATCAAAATTTGTCCCGCCTTAGGTATAGCATCCAAGGACGTTCGCATACAACATAATTATTTTCTGCAATAAAAATTTACAAACTGATCCCCACCCGCTGAAATAAAACTCTGTGTACGTTGGGGATTGCCTCATATAGCTTTGACCTAAATTGTAGTATTTTGGGGTTTTCATACACATGTTCCACCCTACCATGCGTCGTCAAAATAGTTCCACATTTTGGGGTTTTTCGCTAGAGTAATTTAAGTCAAGTTTGTTTCTGTATCATAGACCGCCTTTTAGGCCTGGTTGCCAGAATTGTTATAAAATAAATTAAAATATGGACCCATGTCGGTATTTAGAAAAGTTTGGACACGTTTTTCAACCGAATTGGTTGTAATTTGGTATTTTGTATTCTGATTGCCCTATATACTATCAAAAAATTAAATTTTTCCGTAGAAAACAATTCTGTTTTTTGACTGCACTGTATAATTTAGTACAACCAAGTTGTGAAGGATATTAAAATTTCGGCCACAGTTTTTGCACTTACTGTCATTTGTATTAAAAACCACTTAGTGGTTGATTGTATAAGATATTATATAAAATTCAATTTAAAATTCTAAACTAAACAAATCCAACCATTTAACATATTACGACCTACTTTTTTGTTTGTTTCGATTCAAAACACAATAATTTATTATTCCATATTGTTTTTATATATTCCGCATAGATTTGAACACTTGTAACTGTTATTGTAATTGTTTCAGATTGACAGCAATTTGACATTTTGGCCACTAATTTGACACTTAATGCCACATGAAAAACCACACATTTTCCCTCAATCCCCATCCTGTCCCGCTCTGTCACTGCATTTTGCCCCTTTTTACGATGGCTTATCATTTCCAATTCAATTGAATAAATTGCCATTTGTCGAACAGAATAAATTAATTGAATTACTAATTGAACAAATAATATATCAAATTACATGCTTCACTTCTGTGTCGTTCGATAAATATAAACAACGCAACAAATATTGTGATATGTTTACAAAAGTGTCGAAATATACATATAATTGTGTACGCACTTCAATATTTTGTAATGGCCATATTACATTTTCATTTTCAATGATACTAGAAAACATTAGTAAATGTATTTCGGTGGGAGAGTATGTTTGGTTTTCATGCCTTAATTATTGTCCTCTTATCAAATATACTAATGATGTTTTCTAAACATATTTTGGAGTTGCTATTTTATACATAATATTGTGTTTTCCGATATTAAATCGAAATTTTAATACCATAGCTAATATAGCATTAAACTAAGTGCCAAATATCCCTGAAATCAATGACCAATTCATTTGAATATTTTAAAAGGTATTCAGAATCCGTTTATAGTAAACTAAAATTTATGAGCTAAACTCAATGGTGGGATGGTCCGAACGAAAACTACCAGTGAACTATAGATACCTGGCATAATTTGGTGACATTTGCATTACTTTCTATGGAAACATATTTTCGGTATGCCCATTATTTGTTTGGGTGGACAATTTCATGATGGCTAGAAACAAATACGGTAGTGATTGTGAAAATAATTTTTCACAGAAAATGATTTCGGAGAAATGATCTATATACAAATCAGCGATTTCTTGAATTATAAGTGGATTTTATGCAATTATAACAGTAGTTACAGTTCAGCACGGAGTTAAGCTGCAAAATAACTTCAGTTCGTACTTATCTACAAATTGTCATAGCAGTAAAAATATCAATTTAAGAGTTCAACGTAATTTGTGAGATGGTTATCGTTGGATATAAACTCAAGAAAGAGCGTGGACGAGCTATGGCAGCAGGTCTACATGTCCGAATACCATTAAGAAAATCCTTCCATTTCTGAAAAAAATCGGAAAGACAGATTGACTTCCGCAAAAGCTAATATTCATTGGAATTCGACTCAGTGGAGAAATATTATGCACACAGATGAAATAAATTATATATTAAAGACTCATAAAAAACCAGTAAGGAAAGTAGAAAGTCGGACTGGGCCGCCTATATGATACCCTTTACCACTTTGGGTATGTTGTACATATGTATCCTCACAATTGCATGTCAATGTTCCTCGAAGGAACATGCTCATGTCTTTCTGCAACCTATGATAAATTTAATTTCATTCGGGCAGATTTAGAGTAGTCTGCGTACTATGGGGCCAATTTATGGAAAACGATTTATAGCAAAATTAATACACGCTATTCAGTACGCCGCACTGTTAAAAATTTAATTTCAATCAGACACCCGTTCGAAATACATATGGAAGCTATGGCTGCATCTGCACCAATTTCAACGAAGCCAAATAACGTCATTCAAGTCTCAATTTGATACGTTGTGCAAACATTAGGAGTTTGGTGCACTATTTATGTAAAATCGGACGAATACATATCCATATGTTGGACCTATATTGAAATCTGAACCGATTTTCCCGAAACATCATTTTAGACTCAATACTAGAATGATTCTAGACTCAATGCATTACTCTATGCCACATTTCGTACAAATCGAAGCATATATGTAGGGACTTTGGTGCACCATTTACATAAAATCGGTCTAAAATACATATGGGAGCTATATCTAAATTTGAACCGATTTTCCCGAAACTTACCACTCATCATTTCAGACTTAATTCAGTACGCTATGCTAAATTTCGTGAAAATCGAATGATATATGGGGACATTGGTGCACAATTTACATACAATCGGACGAAAATATATACGGGAGCTATATCTGAATCTGGAACGATTTTCACGAAACTTTGCACATATCATTCTAGGCTCAATTCAGTACACTATGCCAAATTTCGTTCAAAAAGAATGATATATAGAGACATTGGTGCACCATTTACATAAAATCGGACGATAATATATATGGGAGCAATATCTAAATCTGAACCGATTCTCTCGAAACGTAGCACACATCGTGCTGCACTTAATTCAGTACGTTGTGCCAAATTTCGTGCAAATCGAATGATATGTAGGGACATTGGTGCACTATTTACTGAAAATCGGACGAAACTATATATGGGAGCTATATCTAAATCTGAACCGATTTTCACGAAACTTTACACACATTTCTCTAGACTTAATTTAGTATGATATGCCAAATTTGGTGCAAATCGAAAGATATATAGGTACTTTGGTACACCATTTACCTTAAA
This sequence comes from Musca vetustissima, assembly GCF_032173495.1. NCBI lineage: Eukaryota > Metazoa > Arthropoda > Insecta > Diptera > Muscidae > Musca > Musca vetustissima. The sequence continues at coordinate 9,771 of NW_026876610.1, forward strand.
TCGGACGATTTAATGTTAAATTGTAAACAAACTACAGGTCACATTTATTATCCGAATTGGATGAAATATGGCACAGCTCATTTATTTAGCCTAAGGACCAACCCTATTGAATTTGGGAAAAATTGGTCCAGATTTTGATGTACCTCCCATATATATTTTCGTCCGATTTTATGTAAATGGTGCACCAAAGTCCCTATATATCTTTCGATTTGGACGAAATTTAGCACAGTGAACTGAATTGAGTCTAGAATGACGTGTGCTAAGATTCGTGAAAATCGGTTCAGATTTAGATATAGCTTCTATATATATTTTCGTCAGATTTTAGGTAAATAGTCCCTTCAAATCCTTCGATTGTACGCAAACGACTCTAAATCTGTTCGAATTTAATGAAATTTATCATAGGTTGCAGAAAAGCATGTGTATGGATTAATGTTAGTCTGCTCATTTCTGGATAAAGATCACTGGCATGAAATTGGTAGGATACATACGTATATATTTAAAGTGGTGAAGGGTATTATATAGTCGGCCCAGTCCGACATTACTACTTTCCTTATTGATTTTTAGGTTATTTTTAGGGGATGCAATAGACCAAAATACTTTTTTTTATTTCCGGAGCATCACGAAATTTTTCATACGGAAAGGGATCTGACCAAGGAACAAGAACGGCTCTTTTCATGATAATCGGTCAATATTTAGCGTGTCAAATGGACCCAAAGTTTTGTGTGGAAAATGGAAATGTCCTATTTCATGATGTAGGACATAGGAAAAACTTGACAGTATATCCAAGAGAAGTTTTTGACATTTAAATTGATAGCGATTATATTGATGTATTCGGATGGGCGAGATATACATAAATATCAGAATGTGTGGTCTACGAGTTTCGATATAGTTTAATTTTCCCATTACCACGCCACAGGGCAGAAATGTCGAGCAGATGGCTATGAAATTCCTGGTGGATATCGTAACTTATATGTTTTTCTTGTCAATCTAAAGGTCACAAACGTCACAAAATTGTACATATAGAAACGGACTGGTTAACGGATAAGAATGACTATATCTCTTTCGTATAGCCCGTATCGGTCTCATTAAATGGGAAGTTTGTAAATATTATTTATTTTTATGCGAAAATTTGTAGTTTGCTTCAGAACATAATTAGCACCTATGCTGGAAACTTGCAACTAACTATTATGGTTTGCGCTTAGGCCAACAAGGTTTTCCTAGGCCTAAATAGTTTCCTATTTCTATTTCCGTTATTAAAATGACACAACTACTGAATTTTAGCGCATTTTTGCTAGTATTATTCCCATAAAAAATCCCACAAACTACTGGGGCGTATACTTAAGGGGACCCCCCCACATTCTCGGGGTCAGAATTTTTTTTGATTTAATTCGAATCTACACTAATTCAAGAATGTCCCTACAAAATTTCAAGAGAAAATCTCAAGAACTCTAGAAGATATAGCCGATTTATTGTGTTAGCATCAAGTTAAAAGGCTTCTCAAACTTTAAACGCGTTTTTCTCTTTTGTGAATGGCGGACACGATAACTCAAAAACTAACCCAATCGATTCCAAATTTTTACACGTTTCACTGTGAGTGCATAGCTATCGTATGAACTAGGATAAAGCCAATCGGTGAAGATCTTCCTTATTTTTATACCCCTCACCACATTGTGGTACAGGGTATTATGTCTTTGTGCATATGTTTGTAACAGGCAAAAGGAAACGAGATAGACCCATGGTTCCTTTTGAGAATATGCATAGAATCACATTTTAAGTCGATTTAAGCATGTCCGTCCGTCTGTCCGTCCGTCCGTCCGTCTGTCCATGTATTTTTGTGAGCAAAGTACAGGTCGCATTTATGATCCGAATTGGATGAAATTTGGCACAGCTCATTTGTTTGGCCCAAGGACGAACCCTATTGAAATTGGGAAAAATCGGTTCAGATTTAGATATAGCTCCTATATATATTTTCGTCCGATTTAATGTAAATGGTGTACCAAAGTTCCTATATATCTTTCGATTTTCACGAAATTTGGCATACCGTACTGAATTGAGCATAGAGTGATGTCTGCCAAGTTTCGTCCGATTACATGTAAATGGTGCACCAAAGTCCCTATATAGCTTTCGATTTGCACGAAATTTGACATAGCGTACAGAATTGAGCCTAGAATGATGTCTGCCAAGTTTCGAGAAAATCGGGATAGATTTAGATATAACTCTCATATATAGTTTCGTCCGATTTCATGTAAATGGTGCACCAAAGTCCCTATATATCTTTCGATTGGCACGAAATTTGGCATAACGTACTGAATTGAGCCTAGAATGATTTCTGGTATGTTTCGTGAAAATCGGTCCAGATTTAGATATAGCTCCCATATATAGTTTCATCCGATTTCATGTAAATGGTGCACCAAAATCCATATATATATATCCATATATCCATATATATCTTAGGTTGACATCAAATTTTGCACAACGTACAAAATTGAGCATAGAATAACGTAAGTAGGTTTTCTAGATGTACAGACCTAGCTCAACGGATGGCCTATTGATATTTGTTTGAAGTCGATTTACATTCTTTTGTTCCATTGTAACAAACGAATGGCATGTTTATGGATAGATCTAGGTCGTTTCACATTTAGATAAATATCACATATTTTCTTTCATATAATTTCATGATAAATGTCCTGTTTAATATACCCATAGTGGTGAAGGGTATCATAAGTCGGCCCCGTCCGACTTTACTTCTTTCCTTGCTGGTTTAACTTGGTTTTTGGTAAAAAATCGGCGATTTTCCAAAAATATTTTTTCAAAGGTCCGCCATTTTGTTAATTTAAGATCCTAGTTCATATTAAAGACAGACATGTGCTCTTTCTAACACCGTTGGAATTTTCGGATTCCGATGTTCCAGTGGGGAGTTATCCCTTAATGTAATAATGTTACTATGCTGGCTGTAAGTTTACAGATTTATTATTAATTTTGTTAACGCTACATTAGCAATTTTATGACAGCATAAAGACATACTTAGATAAGAGCTTTTCCACAATTTTTTTCATCTTCTCTTTCTTCTCTTCATATTGTGTTTATGGTTCAACCATTACCAAAAAAATTGTATCCACATCAGGGTAGTTCATTGTCATTTTGCAGCATTCTTCTTTGGTAGTTTGCTTAATTGTAATTCTGTTTGTATTCGTAGAATAGTCAAAGTCTTCTAATTCAATGATGCAGAGTAATACTGGAAACTGAAACTTGCTTCATTAGTCCTAGGTCAAGTTTATATTGTTGTTGGTTTTGGCCATCATCGAATAAAATGCTCCTAGTGCAGGGTGTGGTTTTTCGTAATGTTAATTTATTAAAATAATACCCAAAGAAGCGGAAAAACAAGGAACAGAATTCCATTAACCATAACAATGTTGCAGAGAAATAGAGAGTTGGCGAACAACAACATTAAGTAAATAATAAACCAGATGTAAGGCACAGGAACACAAATTAGTTTAATAATAATTTTCAATTCAATAAACAAAGTAATGAAGTAACAACCACTGCCATATATAATTTGAACTTTTTTAGTATCTCATGCTTCCCGCTGTTATTATTTGTCGTACAGAAGTTCTTTTCTTTTTAATATATTTAAGTTTCTGTTTTATTAAAACATGAATTTCCTTGAGGAAATATTAAGTAATTTCACATGTTGTATATAATTGACTTCCTTTGGAAATTAACTTTGTTTGCGGGAAGTAGTTATGTTTGCTGCAATAAATGTTAGCATAAAGTAAAATTTTCATATTGAACAAAAACTATAAAATATGAAGACTTAGTACACCAACTTCAATGATATCAATTTTTATGAACTCGTTCGTTTTAATCAGGCAATAATATTATTTTATATTAACATACAGAGATGGTCCATCAGGAACAGTGATGTAAATTACATTCCCCCAAAATCATTAGGTTTTTGACCATTAATCAATTTGGAAATTGCGAATGCTTTACTTAGTACACATTCAATTTTAAAATTTTCTTCTCAAAAGGGTTTCGAATTTTTTTCCAGCCCTAGTAAGGAATAGTCAGATATACAGTGGTGGTCACTTAATTAAAACATTAACTGTGGTAAAATTTTTTGACCAGTCCTCGATTCGTTTGAAGTATCTTGATTTTTTTAATTCAGAACTCTTAGATATACTGCACTTAAGAGATTTAGTGTGGCAATAGAAGTGAAAAAGCATTTGGATACCCTCCACCAGTCTGTTTTGCAATAAAGGTATACTACACTGTGGCGAATAGTTTAGGTATAGTAAATGTAACTTTTTTTGTAAACTGAGAATATTAGAAAAAATAAAACATGTTCAACTGTTCGCTGTTCTCGAAATAATATGATAGCAATGATCTGTTTAATTGATGTAAATCACGTTGAGGATCAGTATCAAAAATTAAATTTTTCGTAAAATTTTGTATATATATTACTTCATTACCCTTAACCCTTTGTGGCCCAATGTTGCCCACACACAACAAAATATTTTAGAGTATATATTTAATTTACACCTAGTATTATTTGGATTTCATATGTCAAGTCCTGATTATGGATGACACACATCAAAAGAAAAATCAAAAAATTCAAAATTTTGGTAAAGTTATGGGCAAATTTGTGTACAGTACTAATTTGTGTATACAGTTCATATTATTTAAATCTTGTTCTAAGATGGTGGAAAAAAATTCGGGGCTCAAACGGTTAATAATCTTTATTTCAAAGCAAATCTTCCATTTTTAGATTTGTATAGTTATGTGAGCAGTATGGTTTTATGCATAGACATAAGAGCGTGGGTTTCCATTTGATTTTTCAGATACTTTTTATATCTTTCACCACACTGTGGTACAGGGTATTATATCTTTGAGCATATGTTTGTAACAGGCTTTTGAATATATGCATAGAATCACTTTTTAAATCTTTTATGCATGTATACGTATAGGGGTGAAGGTTATCATATAGTCGGCCCCGTCCGACTTTACTACTTTCCTTACTGGTTATAGAACTACATTAGTTAGGAGTTCGAACTTATTGCATTTGACCTGTCCTTTTGCGTAACAACCCTTCTTGGAAATAAATCCAAATAAAATATCACCATTTTCCCCTATTTCTTCCTACGATTCACTATCTCTTCTATAGATTTGTTAAATATTTGATGCTCAACCCATCGTGTTTCACAATATCAATGTAGTCGTATGAAAGATTTATTTGTTTCTCGAATCTATATGGGCAATATTGCCAATTTTTTAACATAGCTGAAGCGGAGGTTCACCCCTTTATAACTCGGGAACTACTTAAGTATATGAAAAAAAGTGAATAGTTTTGGGATAATTGATCTGTCGTTGCAAACTGTTTATGATATTGATCTCCAAACTTTATTTTGGTGGAAGCTGTGTCTACTTTAATGTAAAAAAATGTGTAAAAACAGGTTGAGGCGAACAAGTTTTTTTATGTTCTCTATCGATTTGTGACTAAGCCACTCATTCCACGGTCTTCGTGTCAAAGTAAAACTAAAAGCCAACAAAATGGGGACTACGCCCCTTATGTATAACATGAATTTCTAAAAATCGATTATAAGATTAATGTAGTCGCGAATCTGCGTAATTTGATATGTATTTTGTGTATGTAGTATGCACAGCTTCAGAGTAATACTCATCCGAAGGTGCGAATTTTGTGCGATCAAATTTCTAAAAAACCTATTTTTCCGGCCAAATTTTTAGATCTGTCAACTAAATGATATGGGTACCCGCGATCGATAAAGTTTTTTACGTTTCGGATGATATAAAATCTTCTTCGTGAACATCCATCTACTATAGCGGCGGGAACTGGCCTTCCAAAAACACGATATTTGGCAAAAAATGTTTTTGAAAATATCGCGGATTTATTTGCGTTTTCTGTGTATCATTTCCGCTTCAATAAATGACCTCATACGGATTTTCATCTTTTTCGAAAAGAGAACTTTAAAAACTTCAGCCGAAAGAGAGATGTACGCAATTTATCTCAAAAATAGATCGTGATGGCACATCCATGGTTCTTAATGGACCACATTGAAATCGGTATAGATCGATTTATTTTTTTAGGATGCACACCGAAATCGGATGTGCGTTAATGGCATATGGAGTTTTCGAAAATTATTCGCGTTTTACGATTTTTTGGGTACTTCAATGTAACGTGTGGCACATCTTAGCCGTCAAATGAAATTTCGCAAAATATACATGGATTAGAAGATAAACTTCAGTACTTCCCGGAAACCGCATGCGCATCAAATGATTCTGAGAATAACGCGATTTACACGCAATTTAAATTGTATATTTCATAATATTATTTTATTTTAAGATTTATTCCTATTTATAGAATTCTAAGATTTATCGGAAGGATTTTGATATAATCCGCAAGGCGTATACTTATACACAAAAAGTGATTATTATTATATATGTCAATTTTTCGGCGAAATTCGGGTAAAATAGCAAAATAACACCAACATTTTTTTCTGAAATTTCTTGTATACATTTAAAAAAATAAATATGATGACATTATTTTTTCGAACCAAAAACAAATATTTTTCCTCAATATCTTGTTTTGTTGTCGCTTTGATTTAGAAACCGCTACACGGACTTGTGTGATTTTGATATCATTTGATTCACCATGGTGTTTAGATTATGTAGATATTTTTAAATTAATTTTTAGGTGTGTGTATGTCATTAATATAATGAAAATATTGATGTAATCTGCTAAATCTTTTTTATTTTTCTCATATTTCGCGAATATGTGCAACTTTATCGTGATTATTATAATATATTCATATTCTTATTTTACGGAGGAAGATATATATCAACGTTTTTGGTCAATATAATAAAAGGCGTAATTTTAAGATTTTTTTCTTATACCCAAAATTTAAACCTCGATAACTTCTGCGCGCATCAACCAAAAATTTGATCGCGAACGGTTTCGGAGTCAAAAAATTTTTCTCTATATGTATACCAAAAGTAATTGATGTACCACAAAAACAAAAACGCTGATTTTTTGAAAATGGAATATTAAAAAATTGGCAATATTGCCATATATGTTTCGATTTGCACGAAATTTGGCACATGGTACTAAATTAAGGCTTGAATGATGTGTGTTAAGTTTCGTGGAAATCGATTCAAATTTAAATATAGCTCCAATATATATTTTATATAATGTATATAATGTAAATGGTGGAACAAATTCCCTACATATCTTTCGATTTTTTGCACAGCGTACTAAATTAAGGCTTGAATGATGTGTATAAATTTTCTTGAGAATCAGATCAGATTTCGATATAGCTCCCATATATATTTTCAACCTATTCTATATAAATGTTCACCAAAGTCCCAATATATCTTTCGATTTCCACGAAATTTGGCATAGCGTACTAGAATGATGTGTGGCAAGTTTCGTAAAAATCGGCTCAAATTTTGATATAGGTCCCGCATATAGATATATATATATATATATATATATTTGCCCGATTTTAACACGAATAATATTTTCGGATTAACACGAAATTTTGTACCACGTATCATATTGGGACTTGAAGGACGTTATTGCGTTATGCTTCCATATGTACGCACCTATAGTTTCCATATATATTTCGAACGGGGGTCTGTTTGAGATTAAGTATTGAACAGTGTTGCGTACCGAATAGAGTGTATCAATTTTGCTATAAAACGCTTTGCCTAAAATCGGGCGAAACTATATATGGGAGCTATATCATTCTAGACCTAATGCAGTAGGCTACACCAAATTTCGTGCAAATCGAAAGATGTATAGGAACTTTGGTACACCATTTACCTTAAATCGGACGAAAATATATATGGGAGCTATATCTAAATCTGAACAGATTTTTCCCAATTTCTATAAGGTTCGTCCTTGGGCCAAATAAGTGAGCTTTGCTAAATTTCATCCAAATCGGATCAAAAATGCGACCTGTACTTTGTTTACAATTTAACATCAACAGACGGCGGACGGACATGCATAAATCGACTCAGAAATTCTATGCATATTCTCAAAAGGAACCATGGGTCTATCTCCATACATTTTGCCTTGTTACAAACATATGCACAAAGACATAATACCCTGTACCACAGTGTGGTGAAGGGTATAAAAATACCAGTGAGCGGAGCAGTATAGTCGGACGGGGCCGACCATATAATGCCCTACAGAACTTCCACGATAATCTAACTTTGCCTTATTTGCACCCTCTTGAAACCTGAGTAAAGGTCAACAAATATTAGTAATATTTAGTAGACGAGGGATGTACTTGTCCAGATTCTCTTTACCGTGGGTTATGTTGTGATGTTGGGCTTTCAAAAAAAGTTAGGTTTTCGGTCCACTTCGTCCCATTATTATTATTTGATCATCACCGAAAGTTATAGGCGTTGTCCTTGCACATAACTGAAATCTCATGGAAATTTTCAAAGCGATCAGCGCTATATTTCCGCCATCTAGTATGGTTTTGAGTTACTAAATAATGGGTGAATACGTAAGCACCTGTAAATATTTAAGTGTAGCTTCCGTATCTGAGTACATACGACCATACATTTGGTATCAATTTAAAGGTCAACCACTCCTCTTGACAAATATATACGCCATAGAATACAAATTTTATAATTTTTCACACAAAAGTCAGGGTCCATTTGACCCGCTAAATATTGACCGATCTTTATCAAAGCAGGCATGCTTAATCTTTGGCCCAATCCCATTCTCCATGCAAAAATTCGCGGTGTTTGGGCCATAATTGCGGCCTCTGGAGCGACCAGAAAATCAGACAAAAATAATGTTTCTGGTTCATTTCATCTCCTAAATATTAACCGATCTTTTCCAAAAACAATAGGGGTCTTCATTGGCCAGAACTCATTGTATATGCAAATTTCGTGAAGATTGATCCATAACTGTGGCCTGTATCGTGTTTACAAATTATAATGGACAGACGGACGGACGGACACACATATCTAGATCGACTCAGCTAGTCGATATATGACGATCGGTATACTTAAAAGTGGATCTAGGACCAATATTTCGCGGCGTAACAATTTTTTTGGCTGCATAAAGAATACCCTGACAACATAGTTGTGTAGGGTATAATAAAATATTATCAATCATTATCAAATGTAGTGTCAGCAAGAATTATAATATTTGTATATAAAAATTTTAAAGAAATCATACAATTTGATGAGAAATATTTTCGAAATTGTAAACAGGAAGTAGAAACTTAAGTGGTTCTGTGGCTCTTTATACCCTACACAACTATGTTGTCAGGGTATTATAGCTTTGTGCAGCCCCAAATGTTTGTAACGCCGCGAAATATTGGTCCTAGACCCACCTTTAAGTATACCGATCGTCATATCTCGACTAGCTGAGTCGATCTAGACATGTGTGTCCGTCCGTCCGTCTGTCCATAATAATTTGTAAACACGATACAGGCCACAGTTATGGACCAATCTTCACGAAATTTTGCATGTAGGATGGGTTCTGGCCAATGAAGACCCCTATTGTTTTTGGAAAAGATAGGGGATGAAATGGACCAAAAACTTTATTTTTGTCCGTTTTTCTGGTCGCTACAGAGGCCGCAGTTATGGCCCAAACACCGCGAATTTTTGCATGTAGAAGGCGATCGGGCCAGAGAATAAGCATGCCTGTTTTGATAAAGATCGGTCAATATTTAGGGGGTCAAATGGACCCTAACTTTTGTGTGAAAAATCACAAAAATCACAAATTATTCTATGGCATATATATTTACTCTTGGAGGATGTAGACCCGAGGAGTTGATAGCATATCCAAGAGGAGTGGTTGGCCTTTAAATTGATACCAAATATAGTGATGTATCTACTCAGATGTGGAAGTTACAGTCAAATATTTACAGGTGCTTACGTATTCAGATATTATTTAGTAACCCATTACCACATTAGAGGGGGAAATATCGCGCTGATGGCTTCGACATTTTTCATGAAGTTCCAGTTATGGTCAAGAACAACGCCTACAGTTTTTGGTGATGATCAGATTAAAATTTTGGGATGAAAAACTTAATTTTTTGTGTGTTTTCGAGTCGAGTATAATCC
>NW_026876611.1:0-19830 GCF_032173495.1 Musca vetustissima
CTTAAACAGCTTGAAATTTCTTTCACCAAAAGACCCAGCTTTAGTGACACTTATCAAGCTTTTATGCAAGAATATGAATCTCTAGGACACATGACTAAAATTGGTATATATCCAACAGACATTCGTCCAAATTCTTATTTTCTACCTCATCATGGCGTTCTAAAAGAGAGTAGTTCTACTACAAAATTGAGAGTGGTTTTTGATGGCAGTAGCCATTTACCAGATTATAAATCTCTCAATGAAGAACTCTCTCCTGGACCCCCTCTTCAAAATGATCTTCCTGGCATTATGACCAAATGGCGAAGACATAAAATAGCTTTTAGCGCGGACATTGAAAAGATGTTTCGCCAAATTCAAATCTGTCCAAATCATCGAAAATATCAACAAATTCTATGGCGCAATAGCCCATTTGATGATATTTCAATTTACGAATTAAATACCGTAACTTATGGCACAACTTCGGCTCCTTATCTTGCCATTCGTATCTTGCAACAAATTGCAGATGATTACAAAGACATCTTTCCAAAAGCTGCTCGAGTTTTGGTCGAAGACTCGTATGTCGACGACATCATTTCTGGTTCAGACACTTTAGAAACAGCAAGTCTATTATACCAAAATTTATGTGCTCTTTTAGAAAATGCTGGTTGTAATCTCCGAAAATGGAGAACAAATTCCAAAGAATTACTTTCAAAAATACCAGAAGAGCATAGGGAAACCTCTATAACTCTCAATTTTGATCATGACAATATTGTAAAGACTCTTGGCATTCAGTGGAATACAGACAGTGACTCGTTTTCTTTTAAAGTTAATCTCGAAGACAAACCATATTTTTCAAAACGAGAAATTCTGTCTGAATCCGCCAGACTTTATGACCCTTTTTGGCTAACGCCAACAACTGTTGTAGCGAAGTCATTATTTAAACAGCTTTGGGAACATGGCGTAGATTGGGATGAAAAAATCCCCCCTCAACTTGAATCACAATGGCTTGACCATAGACATTCTTTACCAATATTTGCGAATCTTAAAATCCCAAGATGGATCGATTGGTCGCCAAATTGTGAGACTCAGTTACATTGCTTTTGTGACGCCTCTACCATAGCATACGCTGCAGTTGTTTATGCACGAATTATTACACCCAATGGCATATTTGTCAATATTTTACAGGCAAAATCTAAAGTGTCGCCTATTAAAACAGTCTCTATACCCAGACTCGAACTATGCGCTGCCACTCTTGGTGTAAAGTTGACCCAAAAGGTTAATGATTCGCTTAAGGATCTAAACGTCCAAAATATATTTTATTGGAGCGATAGTTCCACTGTTCTAAGCTGGATTCGTAAATCCCCATCTAATTGGACTGTTTACGTTGCTAATAGAGTGGCAGATATTCAACGCTTAAGTAATCCAATTCAATGGAAATATGTTCCAACTTCTCTTAACCCCGCTGACTGTGCATCAAGGGGAATTCTTGCTGAAGAATTATTAAATACTCAATCTTGGTGGTTTGGACCTCAATTTTTATACGATTCTGAGCAATCATGGCCAGAAATGCTACCAAATCTGTATACCTCTGAAGAGGAAAGAAAATCTAAAATCTCTACAAATACTTCTACTGAGAAAATATACCCAGATATATTTTCCAAGTACTCAAACCTGCGAACTTTAGTAAGAGTCACTGCATATTGCTTCAGATTTCTCGAAAATTGTAGAAATCCAAAACTAAAAAATTCAAAACCTTTGACTCTTTTTGAACTTAACAAATCTCTATTAATACTTGCTAAAATTTCCCAAAAAGTGGACTTTCCTGAGGAAATTTCTAAACTTGCCACAAATAGAGACTTAAAAACAAGCTCAATTCTAAAACTAATGCCCTTTCTAGATGAAAATGGGTTATTACGTGTAGGCGGACGCCTTCAAAATTCAAATTTTACATATGATGTAAAACATCCAATTATTTTATCTAAACAAAATCCTTTGTCTCAACTTATCATTTCTGACGCACATGAAAAAACTTTACATGGCGGTGTTACATTGACAATGTCGTTTGTGAACCGCAAGTTTCGGATTGTATCTGGAAATCAACTTGCAAAAAGAATAATTCATAAATGCATAAAATGCTTCCGATACAATGCCAAAACAGCCCAGCAAATAATGGGCAATTTACCAAATGTGCGCTTAACCATCGCTAGACCCTTTAAACATAGTGGCGTCGATTATGCTGGACCCATATCCATAAAAAATTCTAATCTGAGATCTTCTTCGACATCCAAAGGCTATATTTGCGTATTTGTATGTATGGTTACAAAAGCCATTCATTTAGAGGCAGTTTCAAATCTCACTACAAATGCTTTTCTTGCTGCCTTCCGACGTTTCACTTCTAGAAGAGGTGCTTGCACTGATCTTTACTCTGATTGTGGCACTAATTTTGTTGGAGCATCAAAAGAATTAAAAGTGCTCCACAATAGAAACAAAAATTCTTTACCCGAAGAACTTTTGCATGTATTAAGCCAAAATTCTACTACATGGCACTTTATTCCACCTGCTTCTCCTAATTTTGGTGGTCTTTGGGAAGCAGGTGTAAAGTCTGTTAAATATCACTTGAAACGAATTACAAATGATAGAAATCTAACATTCGAAGAATTAACAACACTTTTATGCCAAATTGAAAGTTGTCTCAATTCTAGGCCCCTTTGCCCATTATCTTCGGATCCATCAAACTTTGAAGCGCTTACCCCAGCGCATTTTCTTATAGGTGAGCCAACAAATTGTTTACAGGAAGATACACTTTTGGATTCTAATATAAATAATCTAACACGATGGAAAGCCATTGAGAAGCTAAAACAACATTTTTGGAAAAGATGGCAAAACGAATATTTAAATCGCCTTCAAGCTCGCCCAAAATGGCTTAAATCTTCAACTGACCCCAAAATTGGAGATTTAGTTCTGGTTACAGACGAGAGATGTGGACCTGGACAATGGATACTTGGCCGCATCGAGAATATTCATCCAGGACCTGATGGACATACAAGGGTGGTATCTGTTCTTATGAAAAATAAAATTGTTAAAAGACCTATTTCTAAAATATGCTTTCTTCCAGATAATACACCTGATTCCGACCCTGAATTGGACAATCCGAAAAAGCCTGAACTCTAAATGGATGCAGTGTCTCTTGGGTGTGGTGTTGCTACGATGACTACCAACTACGCTGTGAGCTGGAGCATAGCGGAGGTTAATACCTCGACTAAAACTCTCCCAACGGTAGGCCATCATAGCACAGCAACCCACATTCAAGAACATTCGTCCTTCAGGGGGGAGAATGTTGATGGAAATATTCATTTTCACCAACCCACCATCATCGAACACAACAATAAACACCAAATCATCACCAAATACCAAATCACCATCAATTTCATCAGCATTATGCCGAAAAGCAACAAAATAAATTAAATTATTATTAGTTATAATTTTAGTATTAATTTATTTCATTTTACAATTTTTAATTAATATTTTTTATTTTCTATATAATTATTCGTTGGTATTTTTATTTATATTATTTTTTTTTTACTCTTTATTAAAAATACTACTAAATTTCTTAATTTCATTCAACAATTAAAATATAATTTATTTTCATATTTATAATAATTTATAATTTCCTATTGTTTTTGTTAATTAGTCAAAACAATAATTTTTATATTTATTTATAAAAATATTTATTGTACGTATACTAATTAACATGAGTGTAGCCAAAAACCCTTCTGTTTGGTGACCGCTCATTTGCTTATTCTGTTTTGTGCCCTTCAACAACAACAACACAACAGACGATTATCGATCAGTTGTGTTGTTATGATGGTTGCGTGGACGCTTGCTTGTGCGTCGCGACCCCCCTAGCCTACATGCTTGTTTGTTTTCTATTGCTGAAAATAAATGGGAATGCAGAATAGAAATAAGCAAATGAGTTGGTACACAATCAACTAAACATTCATACGTGTGCCTAAGCCTTTCTTGTGATAAAAGAAAATAAAGAATAAATGAATATTGCAATCATTGGTTTAGGTAGTCGTTGACTCCGCACATGTATGATGTAAAAAAGAATGTATGTAATTGAAATAATGCAAACATATGTTTTTGCATATTATATACATTTTTTGGATGATGGTTTTTTGGCTAGCAAGAAAGTTGTTGATTTGGATCGTTCTCTTTTTAATTGGACAGCCGAGCGATCAACAGCATCTTTGCATGAGAAGGCGAAGTAACCTTTTATAAAAAAAACTTGTTCTGAAAAATAAATAAATTTCTGTGCAACCCTCGTTTGCTTGAAAAAGAAAAATTACTTTGTTTTTCTTAAAAACTTTTCATAAGCAAACAGGGAATAACTCAACAGCCACCAACAAACAAACACAGCCATCACCACCAACCATCGACAGACCATATGACAAACGTCTCAACAACCGGACATAATTTTTTGGTATTAAATAACTCCATCGCTTAACACTAAACTTTTTGTTCAGGGGGCCAGCCAATCAAACAAATCATGCAACGACAACCAACCAAATTAAGCATCGATTTACAATCGGAATCAGCCGGCAAAGTAGCGTCATGCTCAAATCAAAATAGTTGTACGAATTTAGAATTAAATTGAGCATGCAAAACCAAAACAGCCATTCAAATGTTTTTTGGCACTTGATTGGGAATTTGAATGAATGAATGGAAATAAAATATATTGTAAAAAATTCGAACATCTTTGACCCTGACCATGTGAGCGATAGCGTGCCGGACATAATTTTATTAATAAATAAACTTTTTTATTCCACTTTTAATTGGAGAAGAGAAACTTCATTTTATTTTGAAAAAAGAAAAACAACAATTATTGGGAGTGGGAGACAATGAATGAAGCTGAGGATAATTGTTGAATTGAAAATACACAACTCGAAACTAGTGATTTTAGCACGATCCATATATGAGGATTATGTAAAAACTTGAACACATTTGTTTTCGATATATACCATCAATTCTTCTAAAAAGATGATCATGCGGTCTTCTACAGCATTTATAAAGAATATGTAATGTCATTCTCTATGGAATACTTTCTGGTCGTCTAGAGGAATACCTCGTGATGATCTGTAAATAAGACTACATTTGAGCAGGAACATCGACCATTTAAAATAGTTCTGCGAGAAAGATTACCAAAACTCAGGTCATGATACATAAAATATGAAGGCTACATTGAAATATGGACATACATAAAAACAAATTCTGCTAGACATATTGGTGAGCCTTTCAAAATAACCTCCATGGGATAGGACGTAGGACACGGTTTGACGTACGACCATGTGTTGTGTTGTTTAAAGTGACATGAAAAATAATAACGATGTATCACAACTTTTGAGGTGGATTATCAACAAAAGAGTTCATCGGTGAACATCAATCGTTTGTATGGCGATCAAGTACCATCCCATGTCAATCAGAAAAATACATTGATGAATAGAATCGAGGCCGACTCTCGCTCAAACACAAAGGTTGTCCAAACATTACCGTCGTGTCACAGAACATTGATGTCGTACATTAACAAAAGGTCGTTTATTCAAAATAGCACCCTGGAGCTTATTGTCTGGAGATGAAAATAAGGGCTCTAAGCTTTCTTAAAAGTCTAATTCGCCAAAGGCTAAATTTTTAAGATGTAGGGTTTTTGCTGGTGTCCCTATAAGTCATGAATATTTTCATGATTTCATTCATAGGTAATTTTTCCATATTATCGATGTAGCTCGCTTATAATAAAAGTAAAAATTCGTATACCCATATTTTTCTCAAAAAATGTAAACTTTTCATTAATATTAAAATTATTTTCCTACTTTGATCTACTTTACCTCTTTGACAAAAACAAATATGTTCCCCCATCCCACTCTTTGTTTGGCTGCGTTTTGTTTTGGTATCGTCCTCCCCCTTTACCACCACCAAGTGGGAGTTGTTAGTTTTACAACCGTTTTACTACTGTTTATTTTGCCAACAACCGCTGTCTCTCCACACATTATGGTTAGTTTTTGTTTCCACTGTTTCTATATTTTAGACTCTGTTACAGAATTCGCACATGTATTTTCCAAATTATTTCGATATAAATACCAAATACAATATATCAAACAAGTGTTGAAACGAGCACCGAATTTTGAACAATGTATATGATCGTTCAATGACGCAGGACACGAACATGTAAGATAAATATATAGAAACTAGGCGAGACTTAACGAAGAAGAAAATATAAAACCATAATATACAAATTAAAACGACTAAGGGTTTCTGTTCCATAGGAACCGTCCACCATCACCAAACACTCCAAAGTTGTGTTTTTTTACTTCCTTACTCTCTCTTGCAAGAAACCAGTATTTATTATTTTATGAATTACATTCACATATTGTATGAATTATTTTTTTCTCTGTATTTCGTTCTTATTTTCTGGAACCGTTAACTAATCACCGCAAGACAAGATAGGATATTCAAAGACAAGAATGTTGATTGCCAAGAACCGAATCTGTTTGAAATAGTTTTAATATATATATATATATCTGAGTAACATTGGAGACAGATTAAGATCTCTAATAATTTTAAACGGTCTTTCGGATAAGTCCGATTTTTCTATGCAAATGTCAATATCTTTATTCCGTTTATTCGATTTTTTTCTTAATAAACCTGTTATAAAATTATAATGAAGAAATGATTCATTCATTTAGCAGTATGGGTATTGGCAAAACATTAATATGGAATAGCACGTTCCAGATGATGACAATGAAAGCGCTGTTTTTTTCTAGACTTTTATTTGCTAATTGATAAAAGAAACACTCAATATGATTACTGCTAGGCAGAGAAGAGTTTATAAGACAATTGTGTACATAACTATTTAGATATGGCACATTCATCATGAACTTGGCAGAGAAACTTTATTTTCAAATTCATAAAAATACAAAATTTTCTCTGTAAAAAATCGCTCTCAGCCTACAAGTTTTCCTCATAACAATTAATTACAATAGTTATTCCTCATTTATTTAAAAGAAATGTAAACATGTCTATCAAATATTTTCCTTTTTTATTGCATACAATGTTTAATTGTTTTGTTGGGGGTTTTTAATTAAAATTTATCATCAGTTTATCATTTCGAACTAAATATAGATATAAAATATTTGCGGTACAATCACAAATACAGAAATATATGTGTCATTATGCCATTACATCTATAAATCACTGTCACTCGTTGGTTAAAACAAAACACCGACATTGCCATAACTACCAATGACAATGCAATTAAATCTTCACATCTTCAACACTCGGCTCGGCTCAATATTAATTGATTGTTTTGATCGGCGATCGTATCGTAACTTTTCGCCAATCACTATTCAATTAAAAATGGAGTAATTTTATGTAGTTATCCACTTAAGTATTTGACAAATGTCGAAGAAATAATTTCTTTATTTTGTTGTGGCTGATTTTTTTTTAACATCATCATAACACCAAAAACCAATGGAGCGACAATTGTTTGTTGGTTTTCTTTGAAATCCACCTCCCCTCTTAGAGACTTAATCAATAGTAATTTTCCAATTTCCGATTGATCGAAGTGGCTTGGAGCTGGCAGATGCCGTGTCTTGTTAATATTGGCTTAATGCTAAACTGTTTTTAAACAAAAATTATGGTCATATTTGTACTTTGAGCGGCATTGGAAGATTGTTTACTAACACCATCAGACGACACAGACGACACTTGTCAATACACTTCAAAAAATTTAAATGATCACAAAGTTTAAAATTACAATTCTATACAAAAATAATATAAATATTTTTATAAATTCACGCCTCTTATAGAGCCTTGAAAAATATTTTTATAAATCCTCTCCTCTTATAGAGCCTTGAAATAATATATTTATAAATCCACGCCTCTTATAGAGTTTTAAAAAAAAATATTTTCATAAATCCACGCCTCTTATAGAGTTTTAAAAAAAATATTTTCATAAATCCACGCCTCTTATAGAGCCATGAAAAAATATTTTTATAAATCCACGCCTCTTATAGAGTTTTAAAAAAAATATTTTCATAAATCCACGCCTCTTATAGAGCCATGAAAAAATATTTTTATAAATCCACGCCTCTTATAGAGTTTTAAAAAAAATATTTTCATAAATCCACGCCTCTTATAGAGTTTTAAAAAAAATATTTTCATAAATCCACGCCTCTTATAGAGCCATGAAAAAATATTTTTATAAATCCACGCCTCTTATAGAGCCTTGAAAAAATATTTTTATAAATCCACGTCGCTTATAGAGCCTTGAAATAATATTTTTATAAATTCACGCCACTTATATAGCGTGGAAAAAATATTGTTATAGATCCACGCCTCTTATAGAGCCTTGAAAAAATATTTTTATAAATCCACGCCTCTTATAAAGCCTTTAAAAAATATTTGTATAAATCCACGCCTCTTGCAGATCCTTGAAACATATTTTTTTAAATCCACGTCCCTCATAGAGCCTTGAAAAAAATATTTGTATAAATCCACGCCTCTTATAGAGCCTTAAAAAAATATTTTTATAAATCCACGCCACTTGCAAGACCCTCAGACCTACAAAAAAATATTTTTATAAATCCACGCCACTTATAGAGCCTGGAAAAAATATTTTTATAGATCCACTCCTCTTATAGAGCCTTGAAGAAATATTTTCAAAAATCCACGCCTCTTATAGAGCCTTCAAAAAATATTTTTATAAATCCACGCCTCTTGCAGATCCTTGAAAAATATAAATATCCACGCCCCTGATATACCTTGGTCTCTCCAAAGAAAACCCTCACCTGTAGAAATTCATAAGAAAACTTGCACTTAATTGCCCCCGACCCTTTTTTTCCAAGTGTATTTACTTAAAATCTAATTACTTCTTTTGTTTGGCGAATGCCGGCAAAACACAACAGGTAAATAAAAAAGACGTGATAAAAATGAAACTGAAAAAATAAAAACTGGTTAACAATGCCGCCTGCCAAAGCTCTTAACAAACAAAACATAATTTGTCCAATATGAATGAGAGTGATTATGGCCATATTAAGTCAACAGAGTTTGCCGGCTTTAACAAAAATGGGTGTGAATGTTGGCTAACAAGCCAACCCAATCTATTTGGCCTGACTCGGCTGCTGCTACTGATTACACCAATGACCCAATGAAATGTGAAACCGCCAATTGTACTATATCACAAAATACTCTACTAAACTTCATTGGATTAGCGATGATGGTGGTGATGGTGGCGGTGTTGGATGCCACTTAAGATTGTTCAAGTGTAGTTGTTGTTTTCCTCGCTTCTACCAGGGAATTGTTGCAATGTTTGAAATATTTTTTTGTAAAGATTCACAAGATTTCCTTTTGTGTGTGTGTTTTCGACAATATGCAACATAAATGAAACTAAGAAGCGAATTTTTCCTTTTTTGTGTTTCGTCACATGAGACAAAAAAGTGAAAATATCTACTCTCCCCTTCAATTGCAAACGAATGACGAAAAAACAAGAAGAAGATGTGAACTCAAGTCGATCTTTCACTTTCTTTTCAGAACGTTAAGAAATGTAACTTGTCTTGTTATCTTGGGTGGCAACGGTATTAATGACTTGATACACAGCAAGAAGTTATAGCTTTTAAAGAGTTTGACCATATATTTTCAGAGGAGGCGAAATGGTGGAGTTCATAGATGTCTCGATAAGTGTTAGCATTTTCAAACTTGGATTAGAAAATTTGTCCATTAATATTTAAAGTTTTATAACTACTTTTCTTTTTTATGATTATCTTCATCCATGTTTTTGGAGGTATAACTTTATCCCATTATACCACACTGTGTGTGGGCCTTTCCTAATGCTTCTGACATGATGATCTATCTGATAGACAACAAAAATTGTTTCCCATCACCGAACTTGAAATGCTGCAGATGTGCACTGTTCTTCGACAACAACAAGAATCAGTGAATGAATACTAAAACTGTGACTTTTGGTTAGGCTATGAACATTTGTGTCACTCGTCACTGGATTGAAGCGTTGACTTGTCTTCTTGTCGGCAATGTCATTGCTATTGTTTTTCACTTGTTCGAGGGGAAACGCAAGTGACTCAGTGACTCTATTGGGTGACGTGAAGACGGAACCCCCAATGTGTACTTCAACGCGTTGTGGAATAATAAATTGGAAACCAAACGTTTCCCTCCAATCAGATTTATAAATATTTTTCTTTAATTTTAGTTAATATATTAGGCTTGTGGGTAGTAATCGGATTCAATACTTAAAAGTTTATTTTTAAAAAAACTCATCGAACCATTCTTGCTGGTTTTAATAATATCCCTATTATATTTTTTTTTTTTCATCCAATAAATAAGATGTTATAACATTCCATCCTATTTATTGGAAGAAAAAAATATTGAAATTTCGAAATTAATAACAACTGACCATAAACGAACCTCATCTGCAAATAAAGCGTTTAAAAAAGAAATTTCGTAACTGGGTATGCGTAAAATTGTATCACAGTCCGCAATGATTTTTTTACAAATTTTACAAAATCGAAAAATCGACTCCCAGGCCGTTTTGGTATAGCTAAAACATAAAAATAACGTCATATATTCGATATTTTGTGGGTTTTAGTGGTTTCCAACAGAAAAAGCGAAAACAATTATTGCAGAAAATGTTCAATATATATCTACGTCTTGACATCATATATATAATCACCAATTTTAGATATTTTGAAGGCTTTAGCCAACTTTTCAAAGTGGCTTTAATTTGGGTAAAAAATTATTTTCAGAAACATATAGGTCCATGTCTTTATATAAATTTTTCAAAAAAGTTACTGCAATATGACATTTCGGGTGCTTTGTGGAAAAAAAACCTTGACATATCCATAAATTCAGAAATTCTGTTCGAAAATACGTAAAAAATGTAAACATTGCATTACATAATACCAAAACTATTTCCATATTTCGCTCTACTTTGCCACTATTTGCACTCATTTTCGCTCTCTCTCTAATGTATTTCTATCAAGAAAAACAAAAACACTACCACCACATTTATTGTTTGGTTGTGTTTTGTTTTTTGTTTTCCCCCTTTACTTGGTGTTTGCTATTGTTGCAACCGTTTATTTCACTGCTTGTTCTGTGCTGTTACAGAATTCGCATGTGTATTTTCCAAATTATTTCGATATAACTGCTAAGTATAATATGTCAAACATATATTGATGCAAACATCCAGCCCAACCAAATGGTTAACCATTGTAGGGACTGCACTTTGCATTTTGGATTCTTGGGGGGAGAAACCCATATTTCCGGAAAATTCTCAATATATGTCCATGTATTTTCATAGCATACATATAAAGGTGCCTGGCTGTAATGTGCCATTCCAATTTTAGATATTTTTAAGGCTTTATTTGGCATTTCGGCTACTGATAGGTAAACTAATTATTCTTTGAAATTTTGGTCCATGTTTTGACACAAATCTTTGCAAATTTGTAATAGGAAATCGAAAATAATTTCAAATAGAAGAGAAGATTTCTGCAGGTTATCTATGGAATGTAAAACTATCAATGATAATCAAACATTTCCTCATATGAAATCCTGCGCCAAAAATTTCCTTTTTGCTTCCTTTATAAACATACATACATGGATACCGAAGTACTTCTACTTTTTTTAGTGCCACCCAAAAATAATTTGAATTGTTAACTTGGACTAATCTGTCCATTTGATCTGTCAAACTGTCCATATATTGAAAATGTTTATTTTTCATATGACTTGCTGTCGCGTTTTATCTTTTATTGTTTGTTAAAACGTATCAATGATTTTGGCATTTGGTTTTTAGATTTTCTTTTTTGTTCGTTTTTTTGTTGAACAACATTGACATTCAATCCCAGCCGAGAAGAAATGTGAAAACAATGCCAGAAAAACTTTTAATTCAATTGGAAATTATGGCTTTATCATTTGTACAAAATCATCAAATGTACTTATATATGAACGTATGGACCTGGTATGTGCGAGAGATTGTTGATTGGTCTTCAAATGGTGGCTGTGCTGCTGCCAACAGTTGTCGGCATCAACGGCATTTTATCAATGCCCACTTTTCTTTTCAGTATTTTTTTTTTGGTGCTTGAAAAAAATGTTGTATGCGTTTTTTGTTCAATTCTTTCTTATGAAAGCCTAGGAAAACTCTTTAGCCA
Organism: Musca vetustissima; assembly: GCF_032173495.1. NCBI lineage: Eukaryota > Metazoa > Arthropoda > Insecta > Diptera > Muscidae > Musca > Musca vetustissima. The sequence goes on from NW_026876611.1 coordinate 12,192, forward strand.
ACAGTTTCCTCGTTTTGTAAATATTTATTTATTATTATTATTTTTTTCTGTCATTGTTTCTCTTAAGTGGTGTGGAAATAAAAAAAGAAGTTCATTGTTTTTCGTTGTGGCTATGAAATGTCTTGTTTCATTCGGGTTTTTTTATAGAGGAAGCATCCTATCACCACCAATATAATTTTTCTTATCATTCTCTTATCGCACACACACTTAAAAACCATTAACTTAATTCTCATTTTTTGACCTTAAGTTATGCTGGTTTTTATGAGAAAAAATCCATAAAAACTGTATCGATATGCATCATTTGATAGCTAGCCATTTGGTTTTTGGATTATCTAACATTGTCGTATATTGTTGTTGTTATTGTCTTTGATTTTTTTTTTCATTCAAAAATCGATTTAATTAATGCAATCTCTATTGAGAGCAACCGAAGAAAAAATCAGCAGCTCTTAAAAATTTATTCGTCATCAGTTCAAACAAACATGTTATCGTATTGCTTTACTTGAAAAAATTTTCCCGCCATTAAGAAGCAAGAAGCATCGTCAATGTTGATCCAATATTTTCAAAAAGTAAGCTACTTTGTAAGTTGTTAGAAGGAGATTATCTCGAGGTCTATCATAAAGCAATAGCATAAATCGATGAAATCTTTCACTGGTTAACCGACTTTTCAGTATAGTTAAAGGTTTGCTAGAACAAGGGATATTTTTAATATAGGTTCGCGACAAAGTATCAATACTTTTACCGTGAATAAATTTGCAATTGTTTCTCACTTGCAGGGTGTAAAATGTTCAATCCGAAACAAGTCATCATCTCCATTTACCTCAACGAACAATCAGAGATATAATCACACTTTTAAAATATATTTCAAGCAGGACTATTAGGAATTCTATTTTGTGAATATTGTTGAAGAACCGACGAATCTATAGTTGTCCATTCTTAAATTTATAGTGGAGTTTTTGGCGGGTATATTATTGAAGCACCATAGATCTGTAATTTTTAGATTTCTAAAAGTATTTGATGTTTTCATTATAGTCTGGAATATTATAAGCGAAAGTAAACTATATTGCTGAGGGAGCATTGGGTGGCTGTACACCAAAGTTCGAAATGAAGTACGTCTACTCCCCAAAGGCATGTACATAATTAAGAGATGCTACGAAAAATCTATATTTTACAGTGGGTATTCAAATCTAAGGTACAAAATCCATCGGACAGGATCACCTGTTCAGAATTTCAGATGATAAAATAATACAGCAATATATAGTCGGGATGATTGAGTCAACTTAGATTTCAAAGGCTAGGTTTGTGGAAACAAAAAATTCCTTATGATCCTCCACACCAAAAAAGTTAGAGAAAAGATAATACAATATGATTCTGCAGACTCCTGGAATATAAACTACATGAGGTATACTTTAATATAACGTGTCCGCATCAATTCATCTTTTGAAGAACCTTTATAAATCGCTGTGATTTAAAGTATTATGGTGGGATAATTCTCAATAACTTTGAAAAGACCCACATCAAGAACCAAAGGAGAACCTGCTTCAAAAAGGTGTGAGTGGAAGTCCCAGGCAATCTGAAGACTTCTTCGCTCTACGTTACCACTGTTGTGTTCATTTTCTCTCTCTCTCTCTCTCTTTTTGACACAAACAAACAAAAAACCAAGCAAAAATACCACTTATCAACTGATAAAATTTATTTCAACGACTTAATCTTCTGGGAGAATTGAAAACTCCAAAAATTACCACCATTTATAAATATGTCAGATCATATACTGTTCCCCCTGTTTTTCCATTTAGATTGTGTTGTAGATCTTGTTTTGTGTTTAAATTTTCCACATCACACATAATTCATAATTGGGTCTATAAAATTTACTTCCAACATACTACAAATCTTAATCTCTTTGTGATATTTTTTCACTTGTAAAAACATAGATTATTATAAAGCAGGAAAAGCTTAATTCACTTTCTATAACCATAGCAATTCTAACAATGAGATCTGTTCATGTCATTCAGTCAGTCCGATGAAATTTTCTCTACCATACTTCAATACAATGGAATAATTGCAGACGCATTATTTGGCGTTGCTGCCAGAGTGCTTACCCACAGTAGAGATGAAGCTGATGTGAGCATCAATTCATAAAATACTTTAGACCAGTTTATTTTCACACATTTTTTCCTTTACGATTTTACAACAACTGGGAGAAACAACAATAAAAAATAACTCCCATGATTCAGTGCCGCCGTAACAACGAAAAAATCGCAGTGAATTTGAAATGGAATGGATATCCATCCATCCACTTGCGTTTTCAATGCGAATTGGCAATATTGCAAAACACCTTTTTTCGCAGACCCAGCAAAACTCCCAGTGGAGTTGGAGGCAAGGACGTGAGGTAGCCAAAACAAAAATTGCAGCGACTCTCTGCTCTATTGACATACAATGGAGATGCGAAAAAATGTTTGGAGTTGTAATTTTTCGTTTTTTTTTCACTGATCATAAAACCCACTTGATTATTGTTTGGCCAGCAATCATCGTCATCATCTGCAGTCTCAATGAGCCTTTTGATGATGACGACAAGTCTGGTGGGCTCCTTCACTGCAGTGATTGGCAAGAGTGGTGGCATTTGTAACAAGAAAGAAGAAATTCTTTTCGATTGCATCGGTAACAAATCAATGAATGGAATTTTATTGTCATTGCTATGGGGGAGGGGGTTGTTCGGATCGGTTCATTGGATGGTTGCTGGTTTTCATGTCATCTTGCACAAACACAAATCGCAAAATATTTAAACAGTAGAAAGTGAAACAAGTTACAAGCGCACAAACATAGGCCGCCAACAAAATATTGAAAGACTGACTGACGGACTGACATGCTGGTTGGTAGATACATGATGGGATTTGAAATGATACTACAACTACTGCTATGGGCTTAGTCATTTCTTCAATTGCTGACAGAAATATTTTGAGAATCTTAATTGACACAATTGTAACTAATAAGCTGGGGCGCATGTCTGTCTACATTTCAAAACAACGATGTTGATATTGAAAAAAAAGCACACACACATTAATGTAGACTAATAACTAACGAATATGTTTCAGATATGAACAATACTCGAACATAGCCAGTTCATTATAATTTACATTTTATTCAAAACTTAATCATACAGTCGTAGACTCATACACACTGAACAAATCTTAATAAATATTTCCATATTATACAGTTCCTCGCATTGAATACGAGCAAAAAATCTGTAAAAAATATAAACATTTCATTAATATCAAAACTATTTTTCTACTTTACCACTATTTAAGTCAATTTTTTCCTGTCTCTCCCCCAACCACCATTGATTTTTTGGCTGCGTTCTGTTTAGATATCGCTCTCCGCCTCATCCCTTATTTTTGCAACCGTTTATTAGACTATTGTTTTTGTACTTACAACCGCCGTCTTTCCACTCACTCGATTGTGACTAGTTTTGCATACCATTGTTTCTCGATTTCAGGCACTCTTATTGATCTCATTAGTGTTACAAAATTCGCATATGTATTTTCCAAATTATTTCGATATATACAATGTATCAAACAAATGTTGATACGAATAACAAGTCCAACCGAATTTTTACCACTGTATATGGTTGTTCTAATAACACAGAACATGGAAATGTAAGTAAATAAGAATGAACGAGACAGGAAGCTAGTATTTTAAGTTTTATGGTTGGCATTCATAAAATCCAGAACACTTTCTGAGCACTTTTCATATGATGTACGAATTATGTTTTCATGTATACGCAATATAGTTGCTAAGGGTCTTGGAAAAGTTCGGCTTGAAGCCTGGCATTGGACAACAGATTATTTACAGAGTTCGTTCTGCCTATTATCTCGGACTGTACTTTAAATATCAATTTATATGAGGAAGGTATTTTCAAAAGTTCAAAAAAAATGTTGAAGAGATTAAATTAAAACTACATTGAAATTAAAAAAAAAATAAACAAAGTGTTGCGTAGCATAAACGTACTTAGTTCGTTTTGACGTATTACCATGTGTCGTGTTGTTTACTGAGTCTTCAAGCATTTTAATTTGAACTGATGAACTGATAATGCGAGATTTTTATATGACATACCTGGATATTTGGCCTTAAAACAAGGTTTGGATCCCGCACAATTTGAAAATCGACCAGAAAGGCTGCACACATTGTCGATTGGGCAAAGTATTTTGAAATTTAAATATACGATTTGTAAGATAGTCATAATTGAAGAATCATGAATCTATGCGAACGAACCCAAAATAAACCATCAATTGACGGTATGAATCTTCCAATAAGAAAGAAATGCTACGAAAGTTGTTCATGGTTGCCTTTTAGATCAGTCCTAGGAGAAATTGATCAAGCATGGACTGATAATACGCGATCTTCATGTGACATAACAGAATACTTGGGCTCAAAACAAGGTTTGGATCCCACACAACTTGAAAATCGATCAGGAAGGCTGGTGTCGATTGAGCAAAGCAATTTGAAAATATAAAAATACTGTTGCCGTGATTTCTAAGATAGTCATAGATGTATGCGAACGAGCCCGAAATAAACCATCAATTGACCGTATGAGTCGTCGAATCATCATCACCTCAAGCCAGAGCATTTTGATCGCTGATCATCAGCCGTAGAACCTTGACTTCTTCATTCCCGCACTTTAAGAAACAAAGTCGGTATCAAAGAAGATGATGACAATATAATTTTCTACGAATACCAATATTGACACAGTCATATTGCCTTGCGGTGACTGACTGAAAATTTAGACCTCTTACATCAAATCGAAGTAAGTTTTTAAGTTACCTGCACATTCTACCAAAGACTGACATCAACAATATTGCACATAAGTTTAATATCTGCTATAAATATATTTCCAATCGAGCACATGAAACGCAATATTATCGAATATCTAGACAAATTCCGCACTAAAAAACATCTACACAAATTCCGATTAAAAAATGTGAAGTCGTTCCAAGTCTGCTATAAATACGAACAAACAGGGATTTTGTTTTTCTACATTTCAGGAGCAGCTAAAATCAATTTTTGCAATTACATTTTAGATCACAGGAAACATCTGAATATTTTTGAGGAATTTATGTCTAAAGTACATTGAAGTTATGAATATGGAATATATTCTTTTATCGGCAAAATATATAGCAGCTAAGAATAATGCAGGCTGCAGCTAAGAATGATGTACGCAAATTACTACATATAAATGAAATACTTTAAGTGCCGGTACTGCCAATGATATACACCAAAATAATATTTAAAAATAATAAAAAGAGAATAGTTGCATAAAATTGCTTTCTTCTCGGTAAAAGAGAAAGTGCAGCTAAGAATAATGCCGATAAATACAAAAGTAACTGCAAATTATTTCTCTTTAATTATTTCATTATTTCCATCTACAATTTACAAATCGTAAACCAACATCCTGTGGAAATTATGGCACTGCTACTTTATTATATCAATTGTACAGGTTGTTGTTATACATGATACACCTAATACCTTAGTTATTCGACAAATATTCATCAGATATCATTTGAATTACAACATGCATTCCTCCAATCGAATAACATGTGTAATTTTGGAGAAAACTGAAAAAATTTTAATTTTATTTACAAAATTGATGTCTTTGTTGTATAGGTGATAATTGAAGGTGTTGAGGTGAGGGTCAGCTGTGTATTGAAATTATAACGCAATGGGAGAGTTGTAATTACGAACAACATTGTTAACGCCAGTAGTAGTAGCAAATGTGGCAAATTGTTGGTAGAAGTAAAAAGGTTATTAGAGCATTACCATAATTTGGCCTCAACAAATATACACACACTTTAGTTTGACTCTGTGGTTTTAACGTCAGTCTGGAAAGACTGCACACTTTGGGCTTTGGCTGGATATTGATAACTGATCTGTTAGTTTTGTTTTTATTTTTTTATTTTTCATTCATTGTCTTAACCACACAACTCTAAGGCTTATTTTGCTCTTTTTGATTCATCATCTTTCTTTGTGGCATAGAAAATAAATCGAACAAGAAATCGTTTTTTTATTTCTTATTTTCAAGCAACCTCAGTAGGAAAACAACAAACGCCACAAGTGGGCGTTTACTTTTATTGAAAAGGAGTCATAATGATGGATTGTTGGCGTGTAAGGCAACAACAACCAAGCGAAAACGTTGCCTGGCGAAAAGTGTATATAACTTTTCCTTTTTCTGGCACTCAGTCGTCAGCCGTATACATTTTCCACTGCTTTCCGGGGAGCTTTTGCATAAATTTCATCATCATCTTTAGCGGAACAATCCTGGCCGTCTGTCTCATCTGTGACTGCTGACACCATTGATGCTGTTGCCATCATCATCAGGATGGTGAACGTCTTGGGTGTATGTCTCTCAGACCGTTAACAACTTGGCAGTTAAGTTGTTTTACAAATTACCAATAAATGATATTTTTTCGCAATTTAATCAATCACACGTTCGTCGTTGTTCATTGCGGCAGACACAGTTTCCCATTTCTGGTTGGGTTTCACAAAAAAAGAAGAAAAATAATAAAAAAAAAACGCAGATAACAAAACGTTTTAGGTGAAAAGGTTTGCTGTAACTTGTCCCCTTTTTACTGTTGCTGCAACGGCATCATCGTCATCGTCATCACCATCATCATAATAACAATGACAGGGCCTCATCATGCCTTTGGTTACAGCTCCAGGTTGTTGTGATAGCTGTTTTGGTTGATGTTGTAAAACTGTGTTTTTTGTTGGATTATGCCGTTGTGGTCCACTTAACCTATAGAGAAGAAAATCTTATCATATTTGGTCAGTTAAAGGTTTTAATGAAACCTTTTTGGGAAGAAAAACGGCTGCACAGTGGTGTACGAATCCAGCTTAAGAATTGTTACAAATTTCAGATGTTACATAGTTACTTAAATCCATTTTAAATAGAATAACAGATATATTCCTTTTTTTGCATAGGGAAGTTCCATCCATAGAAAACCTTGAGACATCTTCCATCAATATATATTTTATCGTTTTTGCAAAATAGTCCTCCAGTTTGTTGTTTTTATAAAAAACAACTATTTATTAGTGGAATGTATGGCATTGTCCGCCGAGGGGTAAGGCAGGGAAGACTATAGTTTCGGATCTCGCCACTGATCCTCATCAGTTCCCTTAGTTTTTTTTTGTTGGGATATTCTCCCAGAAGCTATTTAAAACTTCTTTACAAAAAACCTTTCAAACCCAAATGCCTCTTGTGACAAATCGAAGTTCTTACGTTACCAGCGATACGACCCCAAGGAGAAGTTCGTTTCGTTGGCGCCTGACTTCGTGGTCAACAAGGCATTTACAGACAATTACAATACATTTCCCATTGCCACTTTTTGTAAAGAAGCTATTAATAGCTTCTGGGGAGAATATCCCAACAAAAAAACTAAGGGAACTGATGAGGATCAGTGGCGAGATCCGAAACTATAGTCTTCCCTGCCTTACCCCTCGGCGGACAATGCCATACATTCCCCACTAATAAATAGTTGTTTTTTATAAAAACAACAAATTGGATTAAGCCTGACTATTTTGCAAAAACAAAATACAAATGGTATCCCAAATAACCCGCCAACACTACTGAAGTATATATTTTATCTGTTGA